>NW_027343344.1:4075-5745 GCF_012295235.1 Primulina huaijiensis
GAATGATTTTCTGTATAAGATTTTATTTAAAAGAACGAACCTGGGAGCTTGTCTCTTGATTCTTTGAGCCCGAGTCCTGTCTTCAGGTAATTCATTTGTTGTAATGAATTTAATCAATGGCGTCATCCAGGAGTCCTCGGGTACTGGTAGTATTTCTTCCTCGGTGGACAGGACCAAACGGGAAACATGCAAAATTTCCCGGGTGTTGACTTCTGATAATGAGGCAGCCATTTTTGCTAGAGCGTCTGCCTCTCCATTTTCCTCCCGAGGTATTTGTTCGATACTCCAATCCACAAAGATTGCTGCCTGGGTTTTTATGAGCTGTAAATATTTGAGCATCCTGTCATCTTTAGCTTCATAAGCACCCTTTATCTGCTGAGTGATTAATTGTGAATCAGAATATACAATAATACGGGAAGCTCCAATCTCTTTAGCAGCTCGGATTCCCGCAAGGACAGCTTCATACTCAGCTTCATTGTTAGTAACCCGGGAATCAATTCTTAAAGCCAACTTAATCTTCTCTCCTGGAGGAGATATTACTACAACACCTATTCCGCACCCTGCAAGGCTAGACGCCCCATCCACAAACACCCTCCATACTTCATCTTCATCGGGTTGTACCATCTCGGACAAAAAGTCTGATAGGGCTTGCGCTTTAATGGCCACCCGGGGTTTGTATTCGATATCATACTCTCCTAACTCCACTGTCCATTTGATCATTCGCCCTGATACTTCAGAATGAGTCATGATCCTGCCTATAGGACTATTAGTCAAGACAATTATTCGATGTGACAGGAAGTAAGGTCTTAGCTTCCGGGCAGTCATGATCAAGGCCAGAGCGATCTTCTCCACTTCACTGTACCGGAGTTCGGGTCCTCTCAGAGCATGGCTGACATAATAAACAGGCCTTTGATCGGAGCCTTCTTCTTTTATTAGAACTGAGCTGACAGCATACTCTGTGGTGGATAGATAAACAAATAATTTTTCCCCGGGCTCTGGTTTCACCAACATAAGGAGCTCTGCAAGATGGATATTCAAGTCCTGGAAGGTCTGTTCACATTTATCATCCCATCCGAATTGTCGTGCCTTCCTCAATACCTGAAAGAAAGGATAACTCCTGTGTGCTGATCGGGAAATAAATCGAGAGAGGGAAGCAATCCTCCCGGTCAGCTTTTGTACGTCTTTGACAAATCGAGGAGATGGCATGCACAGCACGGATTTGACTTTCTCCTGATTTACCTTCAATTTCCCGATCTGTCACTATGAATCCCAAGAATTTGCCACTCTTTACGCCAAAAATGCACTTGGCCGGGTTAAGCTTGATTCCGTAATGTACTATAGTGGCAAAGGTTTCTTCTAGATCCTCAATAAAGCTAGCCACCTCCCGGGTCTTCCCCAGGATATCATCCACATAGACTTCCACGTTTCGCCCCAGTTGCTTCTCGAAGACTTTGTTCATCAAACGCTGGTAAGTAGCTCCTGCATTCTTTAACCCGAAAGGCATTACAATATAACAAAATGTACCTCCCGAGGTGATGAAGCTAGCTTTATCTTGATCACTCTTGGCCAGGGGGATTTGATGGTACCCCTGGTATGCGTCCATGAAACTCAGTAATTCGAAGCCAGATGTGGAATCCACCAATTGATCAATACGGGGCAGAGGATAATGA
>NW_027343345.1:0-176 GCF_012295235.1 Primulina huaijiensis
TCATTTATTTAATTTAATTTAAATTAGCAAACAAATTAATAGGTTTTCTTAAAAGTTTTTTTTGCAATTCATTGTCCATCTTAAATGAATTTGGACATTAATACAAATTCTTCTTTCTTTCCTAACTTTTATGCCAAAAAAATTATTTAATTAAATTTTCTTGTTAATTTAAATTA
>NW_027343345.1:1831-2007 GCF_012295235.1 Primulina huaijiensis
CTATTTTTCACATTTCAAAATAACAAAATTGTTATTTAATATTACTCACTTAATAAATTAACTAAGTTATGTTTACTAATTCATTGTGCATTATTATTATAATTGCAATTTAATGAAGCATAGGTGAGGAGATATAGTGGTCACCCTAACAATTAATATTTGTGTTTAAATTATTA
>NW_027343346.1:0-638 GCF_012295235.1 Primulina huaijiensis
GAGCTTGAAGATTGTCTTGCCAATCAAGAGCTAAGGTGTTTACACATTAGTTGGAGCCATAACATCAATCCTTGTGATTGATAGATAAAAATTCTAAACACCCTATGTATGACATTTTGGTGTTTTCGTATTTGCTACACATTATAGGGTTAAGGTGTTCGGTTTTCTTGCTACAAAATTATTTTGAAACTTCTGTTGCGCTACGAGCACCTTAATCGATCCCCTTTCAAGTGGTATCAAGAGCTAAGGATACTATTTTGTGTAGCATATACTTGATATTATATTGAAGTCGATTTCTAACTGCATGAGATGAATTTTCGCAACAAAATCGAGGCCGTCGTGGGGCGGTTTTGGGCAGCATGTTGTTGCCCATGGGGCTGCCCATTTCGGGCAGCAAGGGCAGCCCGAGGGGCTGTTGTTTTAATAAAAAAATTTTTTTTTATGTTGGTCGGAATCCGGCGACGGCGATGACGACTAGGGTTTCCAAGAGTGTTTTGGATTATCTAAGTGTCATGGGCTTTGAAGTTGTTGGGCCATTAGATGGCTAACATATTTGTGAAATTTAAATGGGCCAAAATGTTTTTGGTGAAAACTGATTTTTTGGGCCCTTAAGTTTAAATTTACAAAAGTTGCAAATA
>NW_027343347.1:0-14198 GCF_012295235.1 Primulina huaijiensis
TGAGAGATCGAGATAGCGTGGAGATTACGGGCGTAGAAGATTACTTGTGGTTTATTACTAGACATGTACTGAATTTCTAAACACTAGTCTGTTAATTGTAGCCGAATATGTGAAGGTTAATTGTAGTTGAATAAGATGACAGTATTTTATATAATGTCTTGTGCTTGTTTATATACATTTGAATAAATGTTAAAAGCAAAATTTTGACCCACATTTTCTAGCAAAGATCCAATTAATCCCAAAAGATAATCGAGTTAGAGCCCGAATCCCCACAAAACTTCCTCCTACAATAAAATCACACAAAAATGTGTCAATTTAGCACGTTGGAAGTGATAACAACGAGAGACATGACAACAAAAATGCAACTATTATGAACCTATCAAATCTCCCACACCTAAACCATGCCTGTCCTCAAGCATAAAAGAGTTCAATTCATTATCTCAAATCATTATCCTCTATCTGCTTCATTCACTTGTCTGCAAAATATTTTGTCATGCACCAAAGCAATTTAATTTTTAAGCACCTAACATACCAACATCATGAACAATTGCTTCCATCCGAATGTGTAGAAATAAAAAAGGCATAAGGTTCAAACACTCCTCACAAGATTCGCTCATTTCGCTCATTAGTGTTTAGGTATGTATTAAAAAGCTCTCATGTCAAAACACTGAAAATTTTTACCATAAGCTTGCAAATATCACATCCTCCACCAAATGAATGAATTAGAATGCGCAAACAAGGGCTGTATACGGGTTGTACTGTGGCTAGAGGTAGGGTAGGAAAGAAGTACAACGGTTTATGGAACTGAAGAACACATACACTCTTTTCACAAAGACAATTGCATCCAGCTAACGATAACATTTTCCATCTCATTATAACATCCAAGAACATTTTTTATTCTTCGTTGCTCTTATTTTCCTTCTCACTCCCTTTTTTTTCATATATATTTTTTTCCATTTTTTTTGAGACAACGATTTCGAGCATTAATCACTTGATCTCAACAATTTGCACTTTCTTGGCTCAAAGCGATGCTAAATGCGAAAAGTTTGTATGATTCTTCAATTCAAGGTTCAAATAGAGGAATAACCAACAAAAAGGATTTATCATGGCTTGTAATATGGTTATTTTTCAATGAATAGGCTCAGGCTCGAACTTGGCTTACTAAGGGTAAATGAATCAGGGTAGGCTCAAAAGAACGGCACTGATAATGCGAAAGAAAACGGTTTGAACCAAATGCCCTTTACTTTGTTTATGCCTCTAATTCATCACAAGGTGTCAACAAAGACATGTATAACAATGCAAGTTCTAGAAAAATTAACAGTGCATGACCAACACACAATCAAATAAAATGGAGCATGATATAATGTTTGCTCATAGGCGCAAAGCTCACCAAACAAAACGGTATGTGTGCTAGACCCCATACACTTATCATTTCAACACATCATCAAGAGCAACTACGAATAAATGTAGTAGTAAGAATGTAAAAACAGACGCATACAAAGAAAACAACAGTTTTTTTTTCATAGACTTGCATCAGAGGCATTCAAGATTAAAATGAGAGAGATAACGAATAAACACTAAATGCTTTATGGATCAAACAACTTCACTCTACCGTACTTTTTTTTTTCAATTAAACATGCAAAAAAATGAGAAAAATAGAAATTAAAACAAGAAATAAGGCTATATACACCCTCCCACACCTATATGTGGCAATGTCCTCAATGACACAAAAAGTAGATACACAATGCATACAGTAAAAATGCAAGAGAAGTTAGAGAACTCCCCTGAAATTTGTTGAGCATCGTATAGCAAAGCTTTCTATTGTTGTGGCGGAGGACATTGTGGATCGATGATGGAAGCTGCTGGGAGAAGATGTGAAAGGGGTGAGAACAAATACAGTTAGATAAAAGAATGTAAATTTTTTTTTTCAAAATCAGAAGATGTTTTCTCACAAGGCGTGATCACGCCTTGTTAGAAAACATCTACTGCATTTACAAATTTTTTTTAAAAAAAATCAGTAGAGGTGTTTCAACAAGGCGTGGCCACGCCTTGTGCGAAAACCTCTACTGGAACCATTTTTATTTATTTTTTTTGAGCAGAAGTTGTATTCTTATAAGGTGTGATCACGCCTTGTTAGAAGACATCTTCTGCACAAAGGTAACAAAAATTTTACTATTTGAAAAAAAAATAAAATTAAAAGAAATTAAAAATAATAATAACAAAAATTTGGGTTGCCTCCCAAAAGCGCTTGATTTTTAGTCGTCGGCTTGACCCTCAAAAGCACTCATTCAAAGAGCGGCTGACGCCCAAAGTACGTGTCATATGACACCATATATGGGTCTTGGTTCCATGTGCCCTCAAGTTTGGCTTGATGTATGCAATGTAAGCTCGTCTCCTCAACAAAACGTGACTTTAAATAATAGGCATAAGATGAGTGTATCATCGTTGGCTCTTGAAGAACAAAATCTGTTGAAATCGGCAATGGAGAAAGACAAGAATCTCCTATATGTATGTATGATAATATTATCGATGAGCTCAAATCGATAGTCTCGGGAGCTTGTTCATCTCTCAACTTCATTTGTGCCTCATCTTCGTTTGATATTTCTTCCAAAACTTCTTCAGACTGAGGCTCAACAGTTTCCTCATTCAATGCCACGCGCTTGTTTACCATATCATTCAATCGACTTATGATTATTTCAAGACTATATCCCTCATCTTCTTGATGCTNTCTCTCCGTTTTGTTGGGCAAAAGTTGTGAATACTTGTCGATGAAACATCTCGAAATATTTCACAACAAAAAATTCTCAAATTCTTCTTCTCTCGATGAATCACCTGTAAGAGAAGAACAAAGCATAAAAAAAAAATTAAAAATAACGAAACTCGAAAAAAAAATTAACCTTTCATCGTTCCCCGGCAACGGCGCCAAAATTTGGTGTGCTGTCGTTGACCACCAAATTAATTCCTACTCTTTTAAATAAAACTAGTATAATTGTGAGCAGGGTCGAATCCACTGGGAACGGAAGATTTATTTCTTTCGAGCATAATGTAAATGAATGGGGGATTTGTTTGATAAAAACTAATAAAATACTATAACTAATTTAACATGCAAAAAGAAAATAATAAAACTAAACGAGAATTAAATTACCAAACTCTGATTCAAGGGATTTTCACTATTCAATTATATCACTGTTCATCGGCTAACATATTATTTATTCATACAGTTTCAAGCAATTAACCTTAGAATTATAGGGATAGCCTCTAAAATCCTTGTGTTTTCCTTATTTAATTGACCGAACCCAGCATCCAGTCAAAACTTATTAATAATTAACTGGGCCCGATAGCGTTCCATATTAATTAAAAATAGCATTTTCGTTTTGTGAAAACAGTTAATCCTAAAATCTAACAATCGAGATAGCTGCAATTGATAGATCGAGTTTCGTTGATTTATTTAGATTAAATATGCTATGATAGCACAACACACCTAATCTATCGCTACTCGTGTACCAATCGTTCATGACAATTACGGATCACTGAATTCATGGATAGCAGTAGAAAATTATATATCGAATTAAATTGTCAGATTAACCGAGATACAACTTTCATAGAATTAAATATAAATCAACAAATACTTGAACAAACAAGAATATTAAATTAAAGTGCAAAAAGCCTCACAGTGATAAAATTGAAATAGTAAAATTATCCCTTGAATCAGAAATAAAACTTAGCCTAAAGGTGTGGAGAGAGTTGGAGAGAAAATCCTTGAGCCCCTTTTTTCCCTCACTTCACGTTAGATTGGTGGAAGGAATTGTGTATTGTATGTGAAAAATCTCCTCCTTATCTTGCCGTCTCCTCTTTTTGTACGTGAGGTAGGTTGTCAAAGGAAAGGAAAAAAAAAGGCCCAAACATAAAAACCAATAACCTAAAATAAAATCTAATCCTTAAAAATTAAAAGATACTAGGGAATATCCACTTAAAATATAGAGTTTTTTATGGAAAAAACTCTATCTTGTATTTTTTCCTTGATATAAAAATTCCTTATCTCACTATGCAGCCAAGGAATTGTCACAAGGCGTGATCACGCCTTATCCAAAAACATCTTCTGAATTTTTATGATCCACTTCTTCCACTAATATCATATTGACAACTTTAATTGTGATATAAACTCACCCTTTTTAGTCCAGATTTATCGCAAGAGCAGAAAACTTGTAATGCCCGAGATTTTTATCCTGTTAATCTGAGCCGATTTATTGATTCATTGATATGATTATAGATAGAGCACGTCGAATTTGGATTGGAGTTATTGAGTTTTAATTATGTGCAAAGATTTTGTGTGAGACCCGAAGGTCTCGCGCATATGCGCGGCTGGTGGGCGCGCATATGCGCGAGCTGAGTGAGTCCAAGAGATGCTGAGACGAAGGTCTCGCGCATATGCGCGACAAGAGGCGCGCATATGCGCGAGATGTCCAGAGAAGTTGGCGCATATGCGCCGAGAAGGGGCGCGCATATGCGCCAGCAGATAAAATTGTTAAGTGCCGAGACAGTAGGTCTCGCGCATATGCGCCGGTTGAGGTCGCGCATATGCGCGAGACGTGCAGAATGAAAAATAAGCCANTAGTGATGATGAGGAAGACAAGTGCCTGATGGCTAATGATGCAGAAGAAGAATCATCTAGTCAACAGGTATTTGATTTCAGCTCAACTGACTTTACACGAGAAGAACTCATTCTAACACTACATGATATGGTAAATGAATATCAAAAGCTTGCATCATTATTCGAAAAAATCAAAGCAAAGCAAACTGATCCCACAGACAATAAAACCAAAACTGATGAATCAGTTGACGGGTTGAGTCTGAAAAGGGAAATTGCTGAGTTAAAAGCAGAAAGAAACAAAGATCAGTTATTAATCTAAAAGTTGATTCTTGAAAACTCAAAACAGACTGAGCTCATTAAATTTTGGAACAAGTCATCTAGTGCACTAAATGAAATGCAGAATTCACAAAAATCAGTTCCTGATAAAACGGGTTTAGGGTTCAACACTCAAGGAGAAATGTGTCCAAATGACACTCAACCAAAGCTAAAAATAGAAAAAGGGAAATATATTCACTTTGTTAAATCAGCAGTAGTACAAGAACAAATTGAGCCTAGTAAGCTGATTGAGCAACCTACTGTAAATATGAACAAGGCTAGAAGATATGGGATTGGTTATAGTCAAAAATCCTCAACTGATTCACAAAGTCAGTCATCAAAGAGGTTTCACAAAAACTATTCAAATAGCTACTTCAATTACTATAACTGCAAGCCAGTTAAGAAGAGATACAGACTAAACAATCAGTTGAATAAACCTAAAATACATAATGTATCATCTGTACACTACACACCATGCACACAAAAGCCGAGAAAAACAATTTGGAATACAACTACTGGAAAGTCTGTTAGACTAATCCAAGTGTGGGTTCCTAAGGGACTAATCAGCTCAGGACCCAAATAAGTATGGGTACCAAGTTTTATTATGTGTGTGATTGCAGATAACAGGTACAAACAAGAACTCAATATGGTATTTGGACAGTGGATGTTCGCGACACATGACAGGAGATGCAAGTGTGCTATCTCAACTGACCAAATACAGTGGTCCAAACATCAGTTTCGGGGACAATTCCAAAGGTAGAACTGTGGGTAAGGGTAAGCTTATCCATGGTAACTTTACTTTTAAAGATGTTCTATTAGTAGAAAACCTGAAGTATAACTTGATTAGTATCAGTCAGTTATGCGACAGTGGATTCTCAGTACAATTTGACAAAAACTCATGTTCAGTCAAAACTTCAACTGATGAAATCATACTAACTGGCAAACGTTGTGGAAACACATATAAAGTCAGTTGGAATGATCAAACTTATGCACCAGTTTGTTTTATTGCTTCCAAGTCATCTAAAAACTGGTTGTGGCATAAGAGACTAAATCATTTAAACTTTAAAACCATTGCCTATCTGAGTAAACATGAACTTGTAACTGGTTTGCCCAAAATAGATTTTTCAAAAGAAAAACTTTGCTCAGCATGTCAGTATGGTAAACAAGTACGATCCTCTTTTAAGAACAAGGGTTGTAAATCTTCATCCCGATGCTTAGAACTATTGCACATGGATCTTTTTGGTCCTATACCAGTCATGAGCTTAGGGGGAATGAAATACACCTTGGTGGTCGTAGATGATTTTTCAAGATTTAATTGGGTTATTTTTCTCAAATCTAAAGACCATACTGCTTCACAACTGATAAAGCTCTTCAAAAGACTTTTAAATGAAAAATCAGTTGGAATTGATCGAATCAGATCTGATCGAGGAACTGAATTCATCAATCAAACTCTTTCAAATTTTCTAGAAATGCTGAAATTAAGCATGAACTCTCAGTAGCCAGAACTCCTCAGCAAAATGGTGTAGCTGAGAGAAGAAATCGGACCCTTAAAGAAGCTGCTAGAACAATGCTTGCTGATTCTGGTATTTCTCAAAGGTTTTGTGCAGAGGCAGTAAACACTGCGTGTTATACTCAGAACAGATCAATGATTAATAAGAATCATATGAAAACACCATATGAGATCTGGCATGGAAGAAAAAGTATAATTACTTATTTCAAAATATTCGGCTGCAGATGTTTTATCCTTGATAATGGTAAAAATTATTTAAAAGCGTTTGATGCTAAATCTGCAGAGAGAATATTTCTTGGATACTCATCAGTTAGTATAGCCTATAGAGTCTTCAAAAAGAAAACCCTAAATGTTGAAGAATCAGCTCATGTTGATTTCGATGAAACTGAACTAAATGATAAGCTAACTGATCAAGTTGAGCTAGCTGATCGATTTACAGATATCAGTTTTGAAGATGATAGCAAAAATGAAAGTCACAGCAATAAAAACAGATTTCAAACACCTGAACTAGAAGTACTGGACCAATCAGATGTACATAAAGTCGTTGCTGATGATCAGTTGATAGAGCATAATGATAACACTCAAATACAGTTGATGAAGCACCAACTGAGACTGAAAATTGTGTTCAGTTACCAACTGAAGAAATTGCTGATACAACAAATACTGAGTACAGATGGAAAAAATCACACCCACCTGAAGTGGTAATAGGAAATCCATCAGATCCAGTAAGAACTCGAAATCAAATGCTAAATTTATTTATCCATTCAGCTTTTGTTTCAAAACTAAAACCGAAGAAAACTGATGAAGCTCTTGCTGATCCTAACTGGGTAAATGCAATGCAAGAAGAGCTAAATCAGTTCACTGATAACAATGTCTGGAACTTAGTTCCAAGACCAATTTCAAAAACTATTAAAGGTACAAAATGGGTGTACAGGAACAAACTGAATGAAGACGACTCAGTTGTACGCAACAAAGCAAGACTTGTGGCACAAGGATATAGGCAAGAAGAAAGAATTGACTATGATGAAACTTATGCACCAGTTGCAAGACTGGAGGCAATAAGAATCTTTCTTGCTTATGCATCACACAAGAACTTCACAGTATACCAGATGGATGTGAAGAGTGTTTTCTTAAGTGGTCAGCTGTAGGAAGAAGTATATGTTGAACAACCTCCAGGTTTTTTAAATCATAGTTTACCTGATTATGTTAATCATTTGAACAAAGCCCTGTATGGTCTTAAACAAGCTCCCAGAGCTCGGTATGAAACCCTTTCAAAATTTCTAACTGATCATGATTTTTCCGTAGGATCAGTTGATAAGACTTTGTTTAAATTTTCTAAAAATAATCATATCTTACTTGTTCAAATTTATGTTGATGACATTATATTTGTGTCAACTAAACCCAAATTGTGCGAATAGTTTGCTAAGTTAATGCAGGACAAGTTTGAAATGAGCATGATGGGTGAACTGACATTCTTTCTTGGACTGCATGTGAAGCAACTGGAGACTGGTATATTCATCAGTCAGACTAAATATACAAAGGAATTACTAAAGAAATTTGGAATGGAATCATGTTCAGCTGCAACCACTCCCATGAGCTCATCAGTTAAAATGGACACTGATCAAGGTGGAATATCAGTTGAGGCGACGCTGTACCGAGGTTTAATAGGTTCATTATTATACCTAACTGCTAGTCGTCCTGATATTGTTTTTGCAGTTTGTATGTGCGCCAGATTTCAAGCAAATCCTAAGCAATCACATTTCTCAGCTGCCAAAAGAATTTCGAAATATCTTAATGGCACACAAAATGTCGGATTGTGGTATCCTAAAGATTCTTCTTTCAATTTAGTTGGATATTCAGATGCAGATTATGCAGGATGTAAGCTAGATCGTAAAAGCACAAGTGGATCATGTCAGTTTCTTGGAGACCGACTGATTTCTTTGTTCAGCTAGAAGCAGACATCTATAGCTACCTCAACAACTGAAGTAGAATATCTAGCTGCTGGTAGTTGCTGTGCACAACTGATCTGGATCCAGCAACAACTGAGAGTTTATGGAGTAATTACAAATGAATCGCCCATATTTTGTGACAATACGAGCACAATTGACATTACCTATAATCCAGTTTTTCACTCAAGGACAAAGCATATAGATGTCAGACACCACTTCATTAGAGATCATGCTTTGAAGAAGGACATTCGACTAGAGTATATATCAACTGAGCAACAAGCAGCTGACATCTTCACCAAACCATTACCCGAGACTAAGTTTTCTTACTTTCGCAATATTCTTGGTTTATTGATTTATCATAAGAAAATTGTCAATGTTACTTTACTAATGAAATTGTCTGCAGAAAATAAGGACACAACAATAAACTGAAAATGATATGTTATTAAGAATAGAAACGATTCAATCTTACAGTAGACAATTCAGAACCAACTGAATCCTGCCATTCTGTAATAAAATTGTTCAATTCATAAATTCGGATTCTAGAGAATGATTTAGTTATAGAAATCTTCTTAATCCCATGCCACTCCTTCCACATCATTGCTTGTAACAGAACCTTGTCATCGACAAACTCTGTAACATGTCTGACTTCAAATCGTTCCAAGTATCTTCTGGCTGTTGCTGCTTGAACTCGAGAAGGAGTCACACCACTACTACTTATTCTCTGCAACTCATGAATTTTGAACCATGTTGACATCACCTTTTTCAAGACATATTCTTCCATCTTCTTCTTCAACTCTTCTAAATAAGCACTTGTTTCTTCAGTAACGTGAACATGCGTACTACTACAAGCATCGGAAATATCTGAATCTGCCATGTTTAAATGATATTATCTCACAACTCACTGCTATTATCTTATTTATAGACAGGTGACATTTAATGTAAAAGAAGTTCAAGAGTCTCAAGCCAACAAAGCTTTTTCTCAATTACCCAGGCTTCTTATCTATCAGTTGCTTATTTGATATCAGTTTGTTAATTACCAGTTGATTCATTTTTTCAACTGATATCAGTCTGGTTTTTAAATATTAAGTGATTTCAGTTTACAGTCAACTAATATTAGTTCTTTAACAGTTCATTTGTTCAGTTAGTAATTCATTTACAACAATTAATGAAACTGCCAATTTGCAGGAAAGAAAAAGACAAAATTAACTCAGATAAATATTTTATTCAAGCATAAACATTAGTTCGCATTACAGCATAATATTTTTCCTCTACATCAATTATCCACATTTTCAACCAAGTGGATAAAAGTGGAGTGGACGTCTTTGCAAAGCTGTGTGAATAAGCTATGCGCCTCAGGATCTTCAATTCCTTCCGGAGCATCTGTCACGCCGCGTGTCCGAAGCACCGATGACATCCGGCATTGTTTAACAATTATATTGAAAACAATAAAGCCTCGTATCAAATCAAACCAGTCTTTTTCATAAATAAAGTATTGCCTTACAATGACAATGAAATAAATACATCAGAGTTGCGAAATGCGAAAAACTAAACAAAAAGGAATACAATTTCTCGATTTCTCGAATTCTGATCACCATCCCCAAAACGCTTCTTGCTCCTCCTCGTTCATTTGTTCTTCATTTTTATCTGAATTTTGTAAGAGGTGAGTGTTTTGGGAAACACTCAGCAAGTGGGGGTCGATCGATTCCAAAGATACATATAGAACTTAATTCTTTAAAAATTTCTTTTAACATACTTTCATAACTCAATATTCTTGACTTGACACAACAGAAACGAAGCGAATAAATGACGGAGCTTATCAAATGATTCAGAACAGAACAGAAACAATTCAGATCATTTCAAAACAGACAAAACACACTGTTACTCATCTCATTTCCATGGTCAAATTGTCCCCAATATGTTAGTCCTCTAAAGGGTGAGGCCAGAACATGGTTTTATACCCACCAATGGGGGCCAGAACAGAACATGGTTTTATACCCACCAATGGGGGCCAGAACAGAACTACAATTCTCGTCCCATTTAAAATTCGAATCGTAACAGTGCAACAGAATTCAGAAGTAACAGACAGAAGTTTTCAGATATTCAGATTTCAGAGTTATTCATACAGACACAGCGGAACCAAGAAATTCGAAGCACAGAAGAGAACACATAATCGATCGAAATTTAAAATAGAACACACTGACATTTTCGAAAAAGAGACACACCAACATGCATGTCACGTTATTTATATCAAAGTTTAAAATAGAAATGAAGTACATAACAAAAGCCCACTTACAGTATTTTGAAGGAAATTTCTTGTTGAAAATTGGGCAGCACTTCGACGCTACTTCAACAACTGTGATCTCTAATTGAGCAGCACTTCGATTATAACTTCGAGTAGACTGAGTCGTGATTTTGACAGCACTTCGACGTAGTATTGCAACTCCGGACTGCACGAACTTTTCCTTCTTCTTTCTTGAATCTCGGCCGAGAGCTTTTTAGGGAGGGGGGAAAAGACGAAATTCTTAGGCTTTGTGGGATGATTTTTCTATCATTTTGGTGTGTTATTTATAGGCCACTCAAGCCTCCTCACCTAGCCCCTTGGCCGAATTCTTGGCCTCCAAGATTAGCCATTATTGCATCACAATTTTCCATGCATTCCTCAAGTTCAAGACCAACCATAATTATGGTTCAAAATCCCATGCTCTCTTAAATGTCATCTTGATCTTCTAAAGGGTCACTTCTTGCATCATTATTATGTCCTAGCTCTTAGCTCCTCCCGCAGCTCCTTCATGGGTTAACTCAAAGTTTATTTCTTGCACATTTAATTTGTCCAAACTCTTGGCTCATCCTGTACCTCCCTTTTTGTTCTTGTTAGGACAAGATTGACTGAGCTGCTTTGACCAGACGAATTGAGTCCTCGAGCTGGGGTTTTATTCCTCCCGTGACAGTACTTCAATGGATGCAGTTACTTCTAGCTTGGCCTCCCGTTGAGTTAATCTCCGATCTTTGAAGCCATTTCTTCGAGTTAAGTTAGATGAAATCTAAGTTAATATTCAAGTTATCTAGTTGGAATAGAAATTTTAGTGCTTAGATTGAGTTAAACTTCAAGTTCGTATTACTTACTTGGCTCGTAAAATCCCGGGTTCTCACATCCCTCCCTCTTTATTGAAAGTTTCGTCCTCGAAACTTGCATTAGCTTGATCTTTTGAATAGATGAGGGTACTGAGATCGCATTTTCTCTTCGAGTTCCCAAGTTGCCTCCCTTTCAGTGTGATTTGACCACTGTACTTTGACATAGGGTATTGTCCGGTTTCTCAATACTTGGTCTTTTGAGTCCACTATACGGGTAGGGACTTCTTCGTTGAGGTTTCCTTCAATCATCAGTGGTGCAACTTTGAGTATATGATTCGGATCTGGGACATACTCCTCAGCTGAGAGATGAAGAAAACGTTATGTATCCTGGACATGTCAGGTGGTAATGCTAATCGGTAGGCTAAGGTTCCTACCTTCTCCAGTATCTCGAACGGTCCCACATATCTCGGGTTCAATTTTACAGATTTACTGAACCGAACCACTCTTTTCATGGGAGAGACCTTGACATAAGCTTTTTCACCCACCTCCAATTCAAACGGTCTTCTCTTCGAATCAGCCCAACTTTTTTGTCTGTCTTGGGCTGCTTTGATTCTTTCTTTGATTATGGTTACTTTGTCAACGGTTATTTGAATAAGTTCTGGTCCGGTAACAGCTTTTTCTCCGACTTCGTCCCAATATAGGGGCGACCTACACTTTCTTCCATACAAAGCCTCATACGGAGCCATCTCGATGCTACTGTGATAGCTGTTGTTATAGGCGAATTGGATCAGGGGTAACTGTTCACTCCAATTTCCGGAAAAATCCAGCGCACATGCCCGCAACATATCCTCGAGGGTCTGAATTGTCCTTTTGGTTTGACCATCAGTCTGGGGATGATATGCCGTGCTAAGAGTAATCTTGGTTCCCATAGCCTTCTGGAAACTCTTCCAAAATCTTGATAAAAATCTTGGATCCCTGTCAGACAGTATACTTGTCGGGACTCCGTGTAGTCTCACTATGTTGTCCATATACAAGGTAGCGAGCTTATCCAGGTTATAAGTTATCCGCACTGGTAAAAAATATGCAGACTTGGTCAATCTGTCAACGATTACTCATATACCATCGTGACCCTGCCTGGATCTTGGTAGCCCTACAACGAAATCCATGGAGATGTTATTCCACTTCCATTCCGGTATTTCTAATGGTTGTAAAAGTCCTCCAGGTCTTTGATGTTCTGCCTTGACTTGTTGACAGGTTAGGCATTTGGAAACAAAGACAGCCACGTCTTTCTTCATTCCGTTCCACCGGTAATTATTTTTTAAATCTCTATACATTTTGGTACTCCCTTGATGCACCGAAAATCTTGATTTATGCGCCTCGGCCATTACCTCCTCTCGAATTCTATCGATATTTGGCACATACAATCGTCCTTTCATCCAAAGTATCCCATTATCATCTATTTGAAATTCTGGAATTTTTCTTTCTCGGATTTGTTCTCTAATTTTAAGGATGGAGGAGTCTTGACTCTGCTTTAATTTGATAGTTTCCCGTAGTCCTGGTCGCGTTGATAGTGAAGATAAGCTTAATTTTCCAAAATTTCTTCGACTCAATGCATAAGCCACCTTATTCGCCTTTCCTGGATGATAATTGATTACCAAATCATAATCCTTCAGAAGTTCCATCCACCTTCTTTGCCTCATGTTTAATTCTTTCTGGGTGAAAATGTACTTGAGGCTCTGGTGATCGGTAAACACCTCACATTTTACTTCATAAAGGTAGTGCCTCCAGATTTTAAGCGCAAACACAACTGCAGCTAACTCAAGATCATGAGTGGGGTAATTCTGCTCATACGGTTTCAATTGTCGTGAGGCATACGCAATTACCTGACCCTCTTGCATAAGCACACACCCTAATCCTTCCTTGGAAGCGTCACTGTACACAGTGAAATTCTTACCATCCTCGAGAAGAACTAGTACTGGTGTGGATGCGAGTTTTGTCTTCAGGGTTTCAAAACTTCTTTCACAAGCTTCATTCCAAAAGAACTTCGAGTTTTTCTGAGTAAGTTTGGTGAGTGGAATGGCTATTGAAGAAAATCCTTCCACAAATTTTTTGTAGTAGCCTGCTAAACCCAGAAAACTCTTTACTTCAGTCACCGTCTTTGGTTGTGGCCAATCTTTGACTACTTCCACTTTCTTAGGGTCTACTGTCACTCTAAGTTCAGAAATTATATGGCCTAGGAACGCCACACTCTTTAACCAAAATTCACACTTCTTGAATTTGGCATAGAGTTCTTTCTCACGTAGTGATTGCAGAGTGAAACGTAGATGTTCTCTATGTTCTTCTTCACTTGATGAGTATACCAAGATATCATCTATAAACACAACCACAAATCTGTCGAGGTATGGTTTGAATACTCGATTCATCAGATCCATGAATGCTGCAGGAGCATTTGTCAGACCAAAGGGCATTACTGTGAATTCGTAATGTCCATATCTTGTTCTAAAAGCAGTTTTAGGGATATCTTCTGCTTTGACCTTTAACTGATGATATCCTGATCTTAAACCAAGCTTTGAGAAAACTCTGGCTCCTTTTAGCTGATCAAAAAGATCATCTATTCTCGGGAGTGGGTACTTATTCTTTATGGTAATCTTGTTCAACTCTCGGCAATCAATACATAGCCTCATGCTCCCGTCCTTTTTCTTTACGAACAGTACTCGGGCTCCCCACGGGGATTGTAACGACCCATTACAGGCCCAGTGGG
>NW_027343348.1:0-289 GCF_012295235.1 Primulina huaijiensis
CGATATTAATTCTCTCCCAACTTGTGAATCCTGTCTAAAAGGAAATATGACCAAAATTTCCTTTAAGGGCCATGTGGAACGAGCCAAAGGGTTATTGGATTTGATCCATACCGATGTGTGCGGTCCGCTTGGCATCACCACTAAGCATTGACATGCCTACTTCATCACCTTTACCGATGACTTTTCGAGGTATGGGTATGTGTATATGATGAAATACAAATATGAAGCCGTTGAAAGGTTCAAGGAATTCAGAAATGAAGTAGAGAAACAATTGGGATGAAGCATCAAG
>NW_027343349.1:0-698 GCF_012295235.1 Primulina huaijiensis
AGCCTTAAAATCGTGAGTTTCATAGATAGAATTAAGAAGGAAAAAGCAGTAGCAAACAAGGTAGCAAAAGCGCTCCACCTCCTCCGCGCCGAATCGTCTCATTCTTTCGTTTTTCTTTCAAACGAAACCTGGCATGCATATGTTCTTCCTTGACTCTTCAATCAAGTCCTATTATCATTTATTTAACATTACATGATCATCATTTCCATGCAAAAACAGAAACATAGCAAGAAATTTTCAGAAAAACAAAACATGCAGATTTCGGTTTCATGACAAGCTTCACGGGTTGCATTTTTTTTGTGGATTTCAGGTATTGGTTTGATTCCAGGCTCCCAAGGCTGCCCCTAGGCATGTACTAGGACATGTTAGGATCACATTTGTCCATTGGTTTGAGTCCCATGCTAGCCGAAAGAAAGGAATGACAGCAACTCCCCATTTCTGCCCATTTGTGATTCGAAAATTCTGTTTGCTGTCATTAGGGATATAAATCTGATCATGGCCGCTACAAAGCCTATAGCCATGGTTAGATCACTCCCCTAGCATGTCTAAGACGTGACTAAGTCGCCCTTTTGGTGGCTTGGTCCATGGTGAAACGGTTTTTACAAAATACCCAAGAACAGCCCCTGCACCTTCGGCCCTCTCCTTTTTGGACTGCATGTGTTGTTTCGAAATGGTGGAATGGTGTGGATCTTGGTTGG
>NW_027343350.1:0-375 GCF_012295235.1 Primulina huaijiensis
AATCTGAAACAGTAGACCGCGGGTGCGCTACATTTTGGAGCGCGGTTGCACTCTGGTCACCGCGGGTGCACTAACTTTTGGAGTGCGGGTGCACTCTTGTTACTCTGCGCACATCGTCTCCAAAGATTGCGTCCGAAACGCCTCTTCCCTTCATAATTTGGAAAAACGGTAAACTACAAAGTTGTAGCTCTATGTCTTTTCTTGAACCTATCCAAATATCAGATCATTTGAAGGTCTGAGTAAAATGTTATGCTAAATCTCTCAACATGTGTCACTGGAGGAACGTCGAAACACACGACACACTTCGGGGCACTTTTGGCTTACCTTCCGCAATGATTTGAACAAAACTCAAAATAAGAAAGTTACACCTCTATG
>NW_027343351.1:0-874 GCF_012295235.1 Primulina huaijiensis
TGCTCTCGGCCAAAACAACTCTATGCAACAAAAATTGAATCGCAATGCTGATACAACACAACTACCCATCAACAAATATCAACAATACCACAAAACAATAATAACCAACAATACTATGACCCATAATCACAACTCTTAACATCTAAATCAAACTTAATCTTAACCAAATAATCCATAAACATACGAAATCTTAAACTGTACCGTTCACCAGGCTTGGATATTACATGTAGCTCAAGCGAAGGAGCCAAGGTCTCATCAGAAATCCAAACACGTATTGAGAAAGTATCACATCCTCCGAGAGATTGTGGAAAGAGGAGAATTGTCGATTGACACAGTCGGCTCCGCAGATATTGAGCTAGTAGCTCAATTGGTACCAGACTTGTGCTGAGTATCTATATATCCATGTGATCTCAGGTTCGAGTCTGGGATGGCACAGACTCCAGTGCATGGGCTGGAGAGTTCTATGAGTAACCCATACGACGCCTATGGAAAGCCCGTGAGAGAAGAGTTCCATAGATGGGCCAAGGCCCATAGAGCAGAGCCCAAGATCGGGATAGCCTTGGGTCGATTGGGGCAGTGGGCCGTATGGGCGGTCCACTGGGCCTGTAATGGGTCGTTACAGAGACATTTGAAGCCACACGAGACTCGGTACCCAATTCATGATCTTGAATTGGCGGCCATTGTATTTGCACTCAAGATATGGCGACACTATCTCTATGGCGAGAAGTTTGAAATCTATTCTGATCACAAAAGCCTGAAGTATCTGTTTTCTCAGTCAGAATTGAACATGAGACAACAAAAATGGCTTGATCTGCTGAAAGACTTTGATTGGGAGATCAAGTATTATCCAGGAAAATCAAATGCAGCAGCAGAT
>NW_027343352.1:0-300 GCF_012295235.1 Primulina huaijiensis
ACATTGGGAAGATTTCCTCATTAAAATGATAATCAGCAAAACGTTTTGTAAACACGTCGTCTGTCTGAGGTTCAAGATATCGAATGATTGATGGGCTATCATAACCGATATAAATTCCAATCTTCTTTGAGGTCCCATTTTCTTTTGTTGAGGTGGTGCAATAGGCACAAACACCATACATCCAAAAATTCTCAAATGAGAAATGTCTGGTTCTTTACCAAATGCAAGCTGCAATGGGGAGTATATATGATATGTAATTGGTCTGATGCGAATTAATGAAGCAGCATGTAAAATTGCATG
>NW_027343353.1:0-454 GCF_012295235.1 Primulina huaijiensis
AGTGTTGGAGGACCATTTGAAAAAAAAGAAGAGAGATGAGGCCGACAAAAAGAGTGAACTAAAAAGTGAGATGGCCTTTGAGAATAAAAATGAAATGGCTGAAAAAAAGAGTAAGCAAAAGAGTGAGACGGCCATACAAAAGAAAAATGAGAGGAAAGAAAATGAGAGAAAAGAAAATGAGAGGAAAGAGGCCAAAAAGAAATCATATATGGCCCAAAAAAGTGAGTTGAAGCAATTGATGCATACACATGAACCACTTGTGTTGATTCTTTATAAAGAGATCCTCTTTAACACAAGTGATATAGCCGGGACCCTTCCGAGCATTGTTATTTCACTTTTGCAGGAATTTGAAGATGTATTTTCAGAAGAGTTACCTCAAGGCTTACCACCATTGAGGGGAATCGAGCATCAAATCGATTTCGTGCCTGGGAGTGCATTGCCAAATCGTCCAGCT
>NW_027343354.1:0-1005 GCF_012295235.1 Primulina huaijiensis
TATATGTGGATGATATATTACTTGCAACCAATGATAAAGGTTTGTCATATGAGGTGAAACAATTTCTCTCGAAAAACTTTGATATGAAGGATATGGGTGATGCATCTTATGTCATTGGCATTAAGATACATAGAGACAGAATTCGAGGCTTAGAATCATGGATTCTATATCTAGGCCATTAAGAATATATTGTGACAATTCAGCTGCTGTTTTTATGGCTAAAAATAACAAAAGTGGTAGTCGAAGCAAGCACGTCGATATTAAGTATTTATCCATACGAGAACACGTTAAAGATAAGAAGTTACTTATCGAGCACATTAGTACTGAATTGATGATTGCGGATCCTTTAACTAAGGGCATGCCACCATTTAAATTTAAGGATCATACAGAAAGAATGGGACTTGGTTCCTTTATGTAATTTTGTTGTAAGAACAAATTAATGAAACTATGATGTGATATTTTCTCATATTTGTTGTGCACACATTCATTGATTCGAGAAATATCAATAAAGTTGGACCTCGAATAAACATAAGGTTTATTCATTAAGTTATACAGTTTGAGATACATAATGCATTGTGATACATGGAAGATAATACTCGCTTCTAGAGGACCTATCGCCATGATTCATGTATTTTGTTTTCTCCTATAGTAAATAAGATATATGTGTCAAGTGGGAGAATGTAAGAAAATGTGACACATATCAGAAGAAGATTAAACGTGTAGGAAAAGGCGACGGCCATTGACTACATATTTTGACAAACCTTGCGTACGCAACCTCAACTTTAGAAAATTGAGATGCGTACACGATTCTTCTTTTGACATTCAGACTCCTGATTTTTCTCGTTGATGGTATGAGATACCTATAAATAGAGAGGATTGAGGTCCCTAAGCACACACTTCATAAGAAATATACACCATCTATCGAGAGGGTGGAGTGCTTAGAAGGCTTCAACCGAGAGAAAAAGCAGAGAAATCAAAATTTTCAATGACCGGAGGTAACAATCG
>NW_027343355.1:0-643 GCF_012295235.1 Primulina huaijiensis
ACACAACCTACAACAATAAACCATAAACTTCACCATCAACATCTCGAAAATCATAAACCCATACCATAAACTTCATAAAGCTAACACACTCTAAATACCCAAGACTTCTCCCAACACCAAAACCCAAGAAATAATCAAAGCCACAAGCTTACCTTAGCTGCTTGAACTCAAAATAACCTTGTTCTCTCTTCAATAATCCAACAAGAAGCTTGAATCTAAGAAATAAAAGAAAGAAAATGGAACCCTAGCTTCCCTTGAGCTGAAGAAATCGAGAATGAGGAGAGAAATGAGGGAAAAGTGAACCAACTCATGTATTTAAGCACTAGCTTTAGCTCTCAATTCTAACAACTGAACATCAATAGCCTGCTCTCTACGGATCCTGTCCGTCAATGTAGCCCGAATAACCAACGCTGAAAAACAAGCAATGGTTCCAGGAACCACCAAAACTATCTCTTCTCGCTGCAAATCTAACAACAACGGCTGCTGAATCATAGAACTCAAAGAAGAACTCGACTTACGGCTCAATGCATCCGCTACAACATTCTCCTTCCCTGGGTGGTAACTAATAGTCACATCATTCACCGTTAGAGCTTGTCAAAGACTCTTGTGGTCTGTGAAAATTTCACACTTTTCGCCATACAAA
>NW_027343356.1:0-487 GCF_012295235.1 Primulina huaijiensis
TTACCTCCGAGATGCTCTGAGCGCCTTCGCTCTAGACTTTTGCGTGTCACTGGATTTGCGGAGGGTCATCTGCCGATCAAATACCTCGGAGTTCCCTTATTTCGGGGTAATAGGACGTGTTCTCTTTTTGAGCCCCTCTTACAGTCTGTTAGGAGGAGGCTGGAAGGTTGGGAGATTCGTACTCTTTCTCCGGGGAGCCGCATGACCCTCATTCGTAGCGTGCTCCTCTCGATGCCCATCTATTTGTTTCAGGTTGTTCAGCCTCCGTTGGCTATCATGGAAAAACTTGAGAGAGTCTTTAATGCCTTTCTTTGGGGATCTAGGCCCTTGGAGAAGAAATGGCATTGGGCTCGTTGGTCTCGGGCTTGCCTCCCTGTGGAAGAGGGTGGTCTTGGCTTCCGCAGATTGAAAGATCTTGTGGACAGTTTATCCATAAAATTGCGGTTTAGGTTCAGGCAGGGTAATTCCCTATGGGCCAAATTTTTAC
>NW_027343357.1:0-368 GCF_012295235.1 Primulina huaijiensis
GGGAATACAAATCTATAGAGATAGATCAAGAAGATTGCTTGGTCTAACCCAATCCACATATATTGATACCATCGTGAAGCGGTTCTCGATGGATGAGTCCAAGAGAGGACATCTACCAATGAGTCATGTCGTATCCCTATCCAAGTCTATGTCTCCCAAGACTGATGCAGAGATAGTGGCGATGACAAGCATTCCTTATGCATCTGCAATTGGTAGCATTATGTATGGGATGATATCTAAACGTCCTGACGTGGCTTTTGCACCAAGTGTAATGAATTGATATCAATCGAACCCTAGTCTTCCACACTGAAAAGCTGTAAAATACATCCTAAAGTATTTGAGAAGGACCAATAAGTTGTTCTTTGTAA
>NW_027343358.1:0-2742 GCF_012295235.1 Primulina huaijiensis
GGTGAGATCTTCAGGAATACTCTGTCTCCCTGTTCAAACACTAACCGTCGACGACGTACATTCGCATACTTGGCTTGTCTATCCTGAGCTGTGTTCATTCTTTTCTGAATCAGTCTTACTTTATCAGTCATCTCTCGGATCATATCAGGCCCAAGCTCTGGTACTTCTGAGATGTCATCCCAATACAGCGGAGATCTGCACTTCTTTCCATATAAAGCTTCAAACTGTGCCATCTCGATGCTTGTCTGATAACTTTTGTTATACGAGAATTCACAAAGAGGGAGTGAATCTTGCCAACTACTGCCAAAATCTAGCACTACAGCCCTTAGCATATCCTCTAAGGTTAGGATAGTCCGCTCTGACTGTCCGTCTGTCTGGGGATGGTAAGCAGTACTCAGGTGCAATGTCGTACCTAAAGCCTGCTACAGACTGTGCCAAAAGTGTGAAGTGAATCGTGGATCACGATCTGATACGATCGACTTTGGCACACCATGCAATCTGACTATCCCTCTGACATATATCTCTTCCATCTGATCATATCGATATGTCATTCTGTATGGAATAAAACATGCTGATTTTGTCAATCTGTCTATCACAACCCAAATCGCATCACAACCCCGGTATGATCATGGTAACTACGTAACAAAGTCCATGGAAATGTGATCCCATTTCCATTCGGGAATAGATAAACTCTGAAGTAAACCTCCGGGTTTCTTTCTCTCGTCCTTCACCTGTTGGAAATTCAAACACTTAGATACAAATTCTGCAAAATCTGATTTCATCTGTTACCTCCAAAACTGTATCTTTAGATCGTTGTACATATTTCTGCAACCAGGATGGATACTGAACCGACTACAGTGCCCTTCTGATAATATCTGGTGTTTCAAATCTGAAATATCTGGCACAACAAAACGGTTATTCACATATAAAACATGATCATGTACCTGATACTCTGAATGATGTCCGGATCTAACCATCTCAATCGACTTCTGAACATTCTGATCATTTTTCTGTGCTTCTTTAATGCGAACAATCAAATCTGGTTCCATTTGAATCGTAGCAAGTCGCAATGGTCTAATATTTGTGTCAAATGCTATTCCAGACAAACAACAATCTTCAATTAAATTCGAAACACCTATCGTCGATAAGGATAGAGCACATACCTTCCGACTCAAGGCATCCGCTGCTGCATTAGACTTCCCTGGCACAATCGAAATCCTTCTGGTCACGCACTCAACAATTCCAATCCAATCTCGACGTGCTCTGTCTATAATCATATCAATCAATCAAATACTCATCTCAGATTAACAGGATAAAATCTCGGGCATTACAATTTAGTACAGCATTCCACCCTCAAACTGATGGACAATCAGAACGAGTGAATCAGATCTTAGAAGATATGTTGAGGGCCTGTACTATTGACTTTCCAGGTAGTTGGGACAGTAAACTACCGTTGGCTGAGTTTACATATAACAATAGCTATCAGTCAAGTATTGGAATGGCACCATATACTGCATTACATGGTAGAAAATGTCGATCTCCAGTACATTTGGATGAAGTAGGAGAACGAAAGTTATTAGGCCCTGAATTGGTACAAGAGACAGCCGAATTGGTAACCAAGATTAGAGAAAGAATGCACACTGCCCAGAGTCGACAGAAAAGCTATGCTGATGTGCAACGCCGTCGATTGGAATTTGAGGTTGGTGACCATGTATTTGCAAAGATATCACCATTGAAGGGCATTTTACATTTTGGTAAGAAAGGAAAATTGAGTCCAAGATATATCGGTCCATTTGAAATCTTGGAAAGAATAGGAGACAGAGCCTACCGAGTTGCTTTACCACCGAACTTATCAAACGTTCATAATGTTTTTCACGTTTCCTTGCTACGAAAGTATTTGGCCAATCCTTCTCACGTTCTTCATTATGAACCATTGTAGCTTGCATCAAATCTCTCGTATGAAGAACGACCGGTCCAAATCCTCGATAGGAAATAAAAAGTGTTACGAGGCAAGGAAATACCCTTGGTAAAACTATTATGGCGCAATCATGCAATTGAAGAAGCAACTTGGGAGCGAGAAGACGAGATCCATCACAGATATCCTGAACTATATGGTACGTCAAATTTCGAGGACGAAATTTTTTGAAGGAGGGGAGAATTGTAATGCCCCATTACTCGTACAAATAATAATAATACGTTTATGTCGTTTATTATATAGTTATTTTCCTCATTATGTTTTACATATTGATTGAGGTATCGATATTGAGATTAAACATGATTTTTATATTGTCCATGGTGTATTGAGAATCAATATGTGTTAAAATAGTTATAGTAAGATGTGTAGGTAGAAGTAGTGTTATGAAGTTGATAGTGTAAGGCCCGAGATTTTGATTCTGTTAAGCTGAGATTATTGATTTTGAATTTATGTGATTATAGACGGATCAATCTAAGACCGGATTGGGCCCAGCATATGAATACACAATTGTTGAACAAAAATATCGGCGCCCGAGCGGTAGTTTTTGACTGCCCGAGCGCCATGGTTCGACAAGTATATGGTTCGGGCAGAAGATGTGGCGCCCGAGCGGTAATTTATAACCGCCCGAGCGCCAATGTGCGAGAAGGAAATATTTGGGCAGAACATTCCGCGCCCGAGCGGTAATGTTTAACCGCCCGAGCGCGAGACATGCAGAGTAAAAATGAGCCACGTTGTTAAACATGCAAGTTGATGTATATATATATATA
>NW_027343358.1:3407-13538 GCF_012295235.1 Primulina huaijiensis
TATGATTTTCAGAACTGTTATGATAGAGATTGTACAGAATTGAGAGTATGATCTATTATTGTTGAGAGTATGAATTATACCGATATTGATTATGAGTTCTGGTAGTATATCTGTGATGTTGAGATTGACGGGGTTATCGAGACTGTATTGTTATGCCGTCGAAACATCCGTAAATTGATATTGATCAGATTCGGTATTGATTGAGATTGTATCGTTATATTGTTGACATTGACAGATTATATTGTGATTTGAGTATTGATCAGAACAGGTCGTAAGTTGAGTTATACATTGATATTGTGCATATTGATATTGTCATTGCCAGATTGGGTATGGACAGATTGGAGTGCGAGACTTCGTCTTCGTCAGATCGAGAAGATAAAGGTATAAAACGATGTGAACTGGGAGATCGACTTGAGTTAGATTTAACTCGAGTTTCCCTAAACCACATACTTGTATGACATTGTTGTTTTATATACCTTTGTGTTTTTAAATGATTATGTTTATTTTGTTGAATTAGAAAATAGAAAGTAGATAGTTATTAAGTGAGAGTCACTGACAAAGGGGCTAGATTATGACAGAATAGTCACTGGCCATTGCACATTGTCAGAGTAGGATTAACTAGTCTTTGGTAGATACGCCAAGACACTGGTCGTTTGGTATATCGATATGCTTCAGATACAGATAGCATCCTGATTACGGATTATTCGATATAGACTAGACCAAAGGCCAGAAATAAGAACGTACCGCCACCGCGAACGGTAGTAGTAGGTGGGAGACTTGTTACGTTCTTATTAACCGGGATCCCT
Organism: Primulina huaijiensis; assembly: GCF_012295235.1. Classification (NCBI taxonomy): domain Eukaryota; kingdom Viridiplantae; phylum Streptophyta; class Magnoliopsida; order Lamiales; family Gesneriaceae; genus Primulina; species Primulina huaijiensis. The sequence goes on from NW_027343358.1 coordinate 4,214, forward strand.
AGATTAGATGAAAGATAGGTTAAGTCTGAGATGCCGAGTCAAGAACTTGATTTATAGACTTGTATTGATTTATGTTTCGTAGATTACGATTCATGTTTTATTTATAGTTCGATATCGATTCACATTGTCAGAATTTGATACATGTAATGATATTTGTTGCATGCTTTATTATACCATTGCATGTCTACATTGTTTATACTGGGATTTATTCTCACCGGAGTATCCGGCTTGTCTTGTTTGTATGTGTGCATGACAACAGGTGGGACAGGATCAGGGTCGAGAAAAAGTTGAGAGATTGAGATTAGCGTGGTGATTCCTGACTTGGATGTGAATAGGTTTCAGCTCTTGACATGTAGTAGTTGAACCTTAGTTAGTTTGAATTCACGTTGTTGTATTAGATTTGTACTTATATATTGATTTGTATATTAGATCAATTACATTACGTTTTCGCATTGCATTTTAAAAAAAAAAAGAAAAAAAAATTTAGACCCTGTCTACTATAAATGATTAATTAGTCACAATGACGATTAAGAATATGATTAGTGTCCGGGTCCCCACAGATAGCAAATGAGATGAAATTGTGGTAGTTTTTACGAGTTTTAGCATAATGATTTTGAATATTGATCCAAATTGAGTGAGGTTATAATCATTAGAAAGCTAAGATATAATGCAACAACTTTCATGTTTTGGGTTTTGTCCAAATCATTGTGGAAGACAAGCCAAAAGTGCCCCGAAGTGTGTCGTGTATACCGTCATTCCGTCACTGACACGTGTTAGGAGAATGAGTATCACTTTTACTCAGACCTTTAAATGACCTGACACTAATTGGAGATTCAAGCCAAGACATAGGGCTACAACTTTTATGTTTACCACTTTTTCAGATTATGAACGAAAGACCCGTTTCTGGAGCGATCTTTGATGACGTAGTGCGCAGAGGCAGACAGGTGGCGCTCGAGCGGTAGAAAATGACCGCCCGAGCACCGGTGCTTTTCAAGCCTAGTATTTTTACAGAACATTCCGCGCCCTAGAGGTAGAAAATAACCGCCCGAGCGCCGCCTTATATATAAGAAGATATGTTTCGACTTTTCTAAGCACTTCCATCAGTTTTTCAACCCTTTTCACAGCAAAGCTCGAAAGGAAACCAAGAAGTTTTCTTCCAAAAACCCCTTTCTTCATTTCTTTCATCATTTTGAGGTTAGAACTTAGTTCTCCATCCCAAGAACTTCCTAAGGGTGTAAGTTTTCTTCTCTTTTAGTTGTTCTACATGTAAAGGGGTAACTTTCACCTAGAAGTTTTCTTCCAAAAACCCCTTTCTTCATTTCTTTCATCATTTTGAGGTTAGAACTTAGTTCTCCATCCCAAGAACTTCCTAAGGGTGTAAGTTTTCTTCTCTTTTAGTTGTTCTACATGTAAAGGGGTAACTTTCACCTAGAAGTTTTCTTCCAAAAACCCCTTTCTTCATTTCTTTCATCATTTTGAGGTTAGAACTTAGTTCTCCATCCCAAGAACTTCCTAAGGGTGTAAGTTTTCTTCTCTTTTAGTTGTTCTACATGTAAAGGGGTAACTTTCACCTAGTATAAGCAAGAGTGACTGAATTATTGATATATTTGACAGTATAGGAGCGAGAAACATCCTCTCAAACAAGTATTCGTACGCTTGGACTGTAAGTTGGCATGTTCTTGAAGTAATACATGAGTAATATTATGATTTCAAATACTTTCCATTGATTATTGCAATATGTACATTGTTAGTATCTTATTGATGAAAATATAGCATAATATTTTATTTTTATGCATTAAATATGTAAGAAACTCATGAATATTGATGTTGGGTGCTATGTTATGAACATGAACATGAACATGAACATGAAAAGAAAAGGATTGATTTTTACATGATATAGAGCTTGTTGACATCATGGGTGGTTTTAAGTCCACCCAACCTATTGGTCAATTTATGTTCATGGGGCGTGGGGTTGCCAAAGGTTGCTCCCTGACGTCCAACACAGTAGTAGCTATATACTAAAGCAAGCACGGTAGTACAGGTCAACTAATGAGGCTCAAGTATAAAAATGAACATGAATATATGCTATGATATGACATGTTTTAAAGATTCATTGTTGTCACGACTTCCTATGTATGTTCCTTCGATGCATATTGATATGTACAAGTGCTAACTTATTGAGTTTTATAAACTCACGTAGCTCATGTATTACAGGATCAGGTAGTGAAGAAACATAGGATGCCGGTTCGCCAATGGATGTTTGTGACGTGCCTCACCTCGACAAGAACCGGGACTTATTATTGTATACCTTCCGCATATGTATTGTACGAAAATATGTCAGGCTTTGAAACAAGTTTTACAATATTTATGTCTAGGTGTATGATGATACAGAATATTTTTGTATGTAAGAATACGATTATATATATGTGTTGATGTTGATTCTTGAGTTGAGTTTTTTGTTTTTACAAGAATGTAGGGACATCATGCCAAAATTTTCATAAACCGTCAAAGTGATGCCCTTGTTTGATTTGCTTCATACTTCAGTTATATCAGTCAAACCCTATTTTGATTATGTTAATTATGCTAAGTATAGAGTAAGGGTGTGACAGAGACAATTCAAGGTCTTATGCTTAGAGTGATTCAACAAGAAGATAACTAGAGGAACCTCAAAGTCTTATCCGAGAGGTATTCCCCTGTCCTCCGCTCTTGGCTAGCATCCAGACTGAAGTAGTTATCTACATCCCTCAGGGTTAAATGTAACGCCCAGACATTCGTATGTTTATGATGTAAGGTAATGATTATGATTAAGTATGTTCATTATTCATTTTATGGTTTATGATGATGATCGTTTGGGATATGTGATGTAATAGGTAATGGAAGTGCAGAAACGGCATGAAACTGTGGCAGTAGTTGTGGTTTTTAGCATAATGTTTTGTATATTGATTTGAATCATGTGAGGCTAATTTCATTAGAAAGATAATACATAAGGCTATAACTTTCATGTTTTGAGTTTTGTTCAAATCATTGTGAAAGACAAGCCAAAAGGGCCCCGAAGTGTGTCGTGTGTATCGTTGTTTGTGTACTGACACATGTTGGTAGATTTAGTATAACTCTTTACTCAGACCTTCAAATGACTTTAGGTTAATTGGAGATGCAAGCTAAGACATAAGGCTACAACTTTCATGTTTACCACTTTTCCTAATTCTGAAGGGAAGAGGCGTTTCGGAAGCGATCTTTGATCTGGCTGTGCACAGAGCACGCCCAAGCGAAAAAAGATGTCCGCCCGAGCGCGCCTTGTTCAAAATTTTTGGGGTTTTGGCCGAGAGGTCCGCGCCCGAGCAGAAAAAGATGTCCGCTCGAGCGCTCAGCGAAGTGTAAAAACGTGTTTTGGGTATTTTAAGGCATAAAATCGATTGTGACTTCATTTTTCCTCATTTTATTCTCTTCTTCTCTCTTCTCCATCAATTCTAAGCTAGGGTTCTTCATCTTCTTCTTCCCTTTCTTTTAATCAAGCAATTAATCTTCAATCGGGAGTTGGAACTTCAACTTTTTAGTGAAAAGAGCAAAGGTAAGTGGTTTTTCTTCTTGTTCTTGTGTTATTGTAGATGGTGAAGATGGGGGATGATAGTTGGTGATTGAAGTATTGGATAAAATGGTTATTTAAGATTATTATTTGGGTGTTGTTGATTAGTTATTGGGTTTATTGTTGTAGGATCAACGTCAAGGTTTAGGAAACCAAGTGCTCCAATTGTTGTAAGTAGAATCATTTCTTGAATGCATGACATAATCCTATATGTATGTGTTTTGATGATTTTATGATGTTAACTCCTTTCAAATTCCATTCATGATATATATCTGTAAATATGTATATATGGTAGTGAAATTATATGCATTTTTGAATGAAAGGAGTTAAACTTTAAATGATGTCTCTAAGGTGTTCGATGAAATGCCTAAATGAAGTTTTATGTGATTAGATGATTGGATTGATAGTGATAATAGCGGTGTTCCCTCTAGCAATTCTAAATCCGCAATGTAATTCGCCAATTAACGATAAAAACATGTACTCTCTTATAAGATGCATTTTTGCAGAGGTACATGTCCCTCCTATATGATTCGTTTTTACGAAGAGGGTTAGCCAGAATGAACTATCTTATAAGAACTATCAATTCTTCAATTAATCAATGAAAATGAATATCATTCCTATGTATTGTTGTATTATGATTCTTGACGGACGATATTATTGATGTTTCGACGTTTATGAAATGAAAAGGATCATGTTTCAACAAAATGAAACTGAGGCTACCTACATTTTATGTTTTACAATAAAATGATATATATGTATCTTGTTAGTATTGATTCCATTTGCTGAGTTTTATACTCATTCCAGTTATGTTCATGTGATGCAGGCACATGTAAGAAAGACTGATCATCCCTGAGTTGTCGAAGCGAGAGAAGGGAATATGCCAAACTTTGGAGATTTTGATTAGAGAAAATTTTGACCTGTTAAGCTTTTTGTTATTTTGGGAAACATTGATAATATTGTGTTGGTCTTTGAAATCAGTATTATGTGTAGATACTATATTAACTGGTATCTGATGTTTGTGAAATCTTTTGTATGTGTTATATGTGTTGTTTGAGGCAGGTGGCATGTCCTATTTATGGAGAGATGCTGCCCAAATTTCTTTTAAAACTACACATTTTTTGCAAGTTATATTTAAAATCTTCCGCACTGATTATGTATTTTAGTCAAGAGTGTTACATTTAGTGGTATCAGAGCCGAGATTTTTGGACCAATGATTTGGCATATGACTTCCTTTGCTGTCGACAATTCGGTATGTCTGTACCTGCATTATTTGATATAATATGGATGTGTAGCCTTAATAATTATGATATGTTATGTTTGAAAATGGTTTTAAACTAATATGTATTATTGGATCATGCCGCCTAAACGTAAAGCCTCAGAAGGAGAGGATAGTTCATCATCTAGAGTGGTTGATGAATTTAGCAAGTTACTAAAAGAACAGGCCAAGGTTCATGGAGAGCAAATCCAGCAGCTCTTACAGATGCAGAGTGCAGGGCGAGGGAGAGAAAGAGAGCAAGCGATGCCCGAGCCCAGTAGTGAAGGCGCATACGAAAGATTTCATAAGATGAAGCCACCAGAATTTGATGGTAGCATTGATCCCATGGTCGCCTTGGAATGGGTCAAAGCTGTGGAGGCTATTTATGATTATCTTCAGTTTGATGATAAAGATCGAGTCAGCTGTGCCATTTTTCTACTGACCAAGATGGCGAGGATTTGGTGGGACGCCACCAAGGTATCAGCTAAAGTCTCGGCACTCAAGTGGAAGGTATTTAAAGATTTATTCTACGACAAATATTTTCCTCGAGATGTTCAAGTCAGAAAGTAAAGGAATTTCAAGAACTGAGGCAAGGAAATATGTCAATGCAAGAGTATATTCTCAAATTCGAAGAGGGGTGTCAGTTTGTCCCATATCTGGCCAGCAATGACATTTAAAAGGGCGAGCATTTTCTGAGAGGTGTCCGGGCTGAAATTAAAAGAGAGGTTCGAATGTCTAAAGCTTCTTCATATAAAGAAATTGTTGAAAAAGCAAGGATGGCCGAGCAGGACGAGAAGGAAATTGAAAGAGAAAGACAGTTGATGTGGGGACCCGGACACTAATTCATTTCATAATCATTCTTTGGGATTAAATGGATCAATCAAATAAGTTGGGTCATAAAAATAATTTTTTTTTAAAGTTGCGCAGCACATAAACAAGTGGACGAATCTATACAACAAGTCATGCTCCATTTATTTAAATACAAGATCAAGTATCATATCTACACATGATCAAAGTAGAGTCATAACAGACTAATGTTCATCAACTACATCTCAAGTGATAAACCAATAGTTCTACTTCTAAGCCCGGATCACCACTCTAATCTCGATCTGTCATCCTCTTCTCGACCCTGATCTTGTCCCACCTGTTGTCATGCACACATACAAACACAAAAACAGCCGGATAACTCCGGTGAGAAATATATCCCAAAATAAACAACGTATACATGTATTTCATATAAACATATACGAAAGCGGAAAACATTTATAAAATATGTATCGTAATCTAAGAAACATAAATCGATACAAATCTGTAAATCAAACTCTTTGACTCTTATTTTCTGACTCGACTCTAATCTAGGGATCCCGGTTCTCGGACATTGGTACATTATATCGAATCTCTACACTAGGAGTCGGTCTACTCCTAAGTACATCGATATAAACCAAATGTCCAGTGTCTTGGCACCTCTACGAAAGACGTGGCACCTCTGCCAAAGACTCTTTCTCAATATCTCTCTTCTGTTCTCTGCTTTTCTATACAAAGGTAGTAAAACAATAGCAAATAAGTACGTGGTTTTGGGAAACTCAAGTTATCTCTTACTCGAGTTATCATTCCCGAGTTAACATTGATTTATACCTTTCTTTTCTCAGTACAAAAGCTGGGTAACTCTGATCTTTCTGCTATCGGTTTTGATGCTTTCAATACCAAATCTGGAATGACATATTTGAGAAGTACAATATCAAACACAACTAAACACAAGAAATCTCAATCTAGTACATTTCAACGGCATAACAGCGTAGTCTCGAGATACCGGCGATACAACAGCATATGGCCAATCTCAACAACTCATAATCAATCAATAAACATAATTCCAATACCAAATATGTATATTCTTAACCAAACATAGCTGGAAAATAGATAACAATTCTATACGATATCCGTTTTTCGATCCGGTTTTGATTATATGTTGACTAATATCTCAAGAACACATAATATCAATCAATTAATGATTCCTCCAATACATAAATTTCAACCCATGCTAGAACATAATAAAACTTAGGTCCTTTTGAAGCCTTTGACGAGAAGAGCACAGAAATGAGATCGGATTGAAATTTGGATGGTTAGATCTTGCCAAAGCACAAGTCTAAGCTATTGAAGAAAACTTGAAGCTTTTCATGGAATTCTCAAGTCTTTCTTGAATTAATTCTGAAGGAAGGAAGGTTTGTGTACATCTTATATGCATGGCAAGACAAGTGGTTTGTTCTTTGTGCAGCACGCCTCGCGCATACACGCGTCCAACACCGGCGCATATTCGCGAGACATTTTGTCTCAGCGCTTAGCTTCCTAGCTGCTCGCGCATATGCGCGCCTCATCTCCGTGCATATGCGCGAGACGTTCTGTCTCGGCACATTGCCTTCCATCTTCTCGCGCATATGCGCGACAAGTTCTGTCCCACGGCAATGCTCCGCGCATATGCGCGCCACTCCTCGGCGCGTATGCGCCACAAGTTCTGTCCGCCCCATGACTTTTCCACTCAATTTGCTTTATTGAACTTTAACCCCTGAAATGTTCATTACGTACAATTTTGTTAATTAATCACTATCTGATTACTGTAATATAATCGCATGCTTTACAGTTGAAGCGCCAAGATTTTTCTACTAAGGGCCAAAGTTCTGGATGGAAAGGTAAGGGCAAGTTCAGAGGCAAAGAAAAAGAGGAGCATCGACCCAAAGCTCCTATTACACCACCTGCATATGATCGACTTGTATGTCCAAAATGCGGCAAAATGCATACATGTGAGTGTTTGGTTGGAAGTAATCGATGCTTTCGTTGTGTAGGTTTTGCACATGTGATCAAAAATTGTCCAGTAAAAGGTGAGAAAGGGAAGGATAGGGTTCAAGGCAGAATCTTCACAATGACCATAGAAGGCGTAAATTCTGATTCTTCTGTTATATCAGTTACTATCTTAATTTAAGGCAAGGCTGCTATTACTTTGATTGACACTGGCGCTACACATTCCTTTATGTCTGAAATTTTCTTGCGCTCCTTGAATGTTGTTCCATCTTATGAACCCCTCCACTATAGTATTTTGTTGCCATTGGGAGACAAAAATATGGCCTTTTAATATTCTTAAAGGTTGTACAGTAAAAGTGAATGAGAAAATTTATTTTGCTGATCTTATTATTATTCCCATGGTGGCGTTTGATGTTATTTTGGGAATGGACTGGCTATCGTCATATCGTGCCATTATTGATTGCGTGGCTAAGATAGTGCGATTTTGTAATGCCCGGTTACTCGTACAAATTATAATAATACGTTTATGTTGTTTATTATGTAGTTAATTGCCTCATTATTTTTTACATGTTGATTGAAATATCGATATTGAGGTTGAACATGATTTTTATGTTGTCCATGGTGTATGAGAATGAATATGTGTTAAAATAGTGATAGTAAGATGTGTAGGTAGAAGTATGGTAAGGAAGTTGATAGGAAATGAGATGAAATTGTGATAGTTTTTACAAGTTTTAGTATAATGATTTGAATATTGATCCAAATTGAGTGAGTCTATAACCATTAAAAAGCTAAGATATAATGCAACAACTTTCATGTTTTGGGTTTTGTCCAAATCATTGTGGAAGACAAGCCAAAAGTACCCCGAAGTGTGACGTGTATACCGTCATTCCATCACTGACACATGTTAGGAGAATGAGCATAACTTTTTACTCAGACCTTCAAATGACCTGAAATAATTGTATATTCAAGCCAAGACATAGGACTACAATTTTTATGTTTACCACTTTTTCAAATTATGAACGGAGGAGCTGTTTCTGGAGCAATCTTTGAGGTGACTGTGCGCAGAGCGGTGTCCGAGCGGTAATAAATGACCGCCCGAGCGCCACTGGTTCTGGATTTTTGGTTTCAGACAGAAAGTTCCGCGCTCGAGCGGTAATTTATGATCACCCGAGGGCCGCCCTGTTTACGAGAAGATAAGTTTCGAATTTTCTAATCATTCCAACCATTCCACAGCTTCTTCTTCAGCATAAGCTGGAGAGAAAACATAAGAATCTTCCTCCAAATGCTTTCTTCTTCCTGTTTTTCATCATTTTGAAGTTGAAACTTAGTTCTCCATCACAAGAACTTCATAATGGTGCAAGTTTTCTTCTCTTTTAGTTGGTCTAATTGTAGAGGAGTGATTTTCACCTAGTATGTACATAGTGATGAGTTTATTGATGTATTTGACTAGTATAGGAACGAGAAACACCGTCTCAAACCAGTGTTCTTAAGCTTGGACTGTAAATTGACATGTTCTTGAAGTAATACATGAGTAATATTATGATTTCAAATACTTGCCATTGATTATTGCTATATGTACATTGTTAGTATATTATTGATGAAAATATAGCACCATATTCCATTGTTATTTATTAAATATGTAAGAAACTCATTTATATTGAAGATGGGAGCTATTTTATGAACATGAACATGAA
>NW_027343358.1:17347-18081 GCF_012295235.1 Primulina huaijiensis
CCCTTCTGATTTCTGCTCGAAGGCCTCTAATGAAATGAGCACCCTTGTCTTTGTCATTGGAGGCAATATACGGAGTAAACAGACAGCCCTCTTCAAACTTCAGAATATACTCATCAACATTCATACCTCTTTGACGAAGCTCAAAAAACTCAGTCACCTTCCGAGCTTGAAGTGCATCTGGGAAATACTTGTCATAGAAAAGATCAGTGAACTCTTGCCACTTCAATGCTGGAACATCAACACTTACCTTGGTAGCATTCCACCAAATGCGTGCAGCTTTGACTAACATGAACACTGCACAACTGATTCTGTCCTTATCTTCATAGTTGAGATGATCGAAAATCGCCTCAAGAGCTTTGACCCACTCTACAGCCAACAATGGATCAGTGCTTCCTGCAAACGTAACAACTGTTGTATCTGCTCACCATGGACCTTAGCTTGCTCTTTCAGTAGCTTGCCGAACTCATCGACAACTCTAGAGGAAGAACTATCCTCACCCTCTGAAGCCTTTCTCTTAGGAGGCATACTCCTACAATGTGCTCACATAATACATATCAACCAATAACAATAATTAGATGTAGAAGAAGACATACCCGGACTGCTGAAAGTAGACGAAGTCATATGCATTGGTCCGAAGAACGGTGATCTGATACCACTAAATGTAACCCTCTGACCCGATTTCATAAAATAACAGCGGAATTTAAAATTTTTCTTGAAGGAAAGAAGGTTTAAAA
>NW_027343358.1:18986-20715 GCF_012295235.1 Primulina huaijiensis
TATTTCTCTTTTCTCTGTTGGATTGATATCTATATAGTAACTCTGTCTCTGTACCTATATCCCATCGATATACATCGATAACTCTGAGGGATATAAGCCTATGGTCGTTGATCAACTAATTGCATGCAATCTCTGACTATGTATCTATCAATCCAATAAAACATTTGAATTCTCTCTTTGGCATTAAAACAAACACTTTGAAGACTCTATTTTCTTTAGTATTCCCTTTAACATAATTGAGACATAAGAATGTCTCTAATATACAACAAGGTGTATTAATACATAGCATGAATCAAATGGAAGGGAATAACACTTTAAAACCATTGAAACACAATACATATATTATCATGTGAGCACAAGGAAATGAATTCCACTTACAACACTTGGAACCTTGAATCTATACCCTTGGTACACAACCTACAACAATAAACCATAATTTGTACCATCAATAACCCAATAATCACAAACTCATACCATTAAATCCATAAAACCAACACCATCAACAAACCCATGATTTCTCCCAACACCAAAACCAAGAATAAACTAAACCACAAGCTTACCTTAGCTCCTTGAACCCACAAGAACCTTGATCACACTTCGATAATTTAACTAGTAGCTTGAATCAAAGAAAGGAAATGAAACCCCAACCTCCCCTAGAGAGAAAGAACCGAGAAAATGGGAGAAGAAATGAGAAAAATGAACCAACTCTTGCATCATATCACTTAAATCTCGGAAACACGCTTCTACAGTTCATGCACCGCGGGTGTGATACATACCTCACCGCGGGTGCGGTGTGTCTTCGGCAATTCCACAAATTCTGCAATAAAGACCGCGGGTGCGCTGCACAAATCACCGCGGGTGCGGTCTGCTCTCGGCCAAAACAACTCTATGGAACAAAAATCGAATCACAACGCTGATACAACACAACTACCCATCAACTAATATCAACAATACCACAAAACAATAATAACCAACAATACTATGACCCATAATCACAACTCTTAACATCTAAATCAAACTTAATCTTAACCAAATAATCCATGAACATACGAAATCTTAAACCGTACCGTTCACCGAGCTCAATTGGTATCAGGACTCTTGATATCAATGTACTTATCCTATAGGTCATGGGATCGAGTCCTGGGGAGGCGAAAGAAACCTCTTGGTAGGGAGGGGGATATCCTATGTGTAATGCCCGGTTACTCGTACAAATGATTAGTAATACGTTTATGTCATTATAGATAGTCATTTAGCTCATTATATTTTACATATTGATTGAGTTATCAATATTGAGATTGAACATGACTTTTATATTGTTCATGGTGTATGGAGAATGAAAATATGTCTAAATAGTTATAGTAAGATGTGTAGGTAGAAGTAGTGTATGAAGTTGATAGGAAATGAGATGAAATTGTGTTAGTTTTTACGAGTTTTAGGATAATGATTTGAATATTGATACAAATTGGGTGAGGCTATAACCATTAGAAAGCTAAGATATAATGCTAAAACTTTCATGTTTTGGGTTTTGTCCAAATCATTGTGGAAGACCAGCCAAAAGTGCCCCGAAGTGTGTCGTGTGTATCGTCATTCCTACAATGACACATTTTGGTAGATTGCGCATAACGTTTTACTCAGACCTTCAAATGACCTGAAACGAATTGGAGATTCAAGCCAAGACATAGATCTACAACTTTTATGTTTACCACTTTTTCAGATTATGAACGAAAGA
>NW_027343360.1:0-200 GCF_012295235.1 Primulina huaijiensis
AGCAGCCACAGGGCTTTGAAGTACGGGAAAAAGAGAGAATGGTGTACAAACTTCAGAAGAGCTTGTACGGTCTCAAACAAGCTCCAAGACAGTGGTACAAGAAGTTTGATGGATTCATGAGTAAAAATGGATTCCTAAGGTGTCAAGCTGATCATTGCTGTTATGTGAAAAAGTTTGACGGTTCTTATATCATACTACTG
>NW_027343361.1:0-287 GCF_012295235.1 Primulina huaijiensis
ATTGATCCTATTTCTTTGGCTGATATCGATGATAGTAATGAATGGCTGATGGGAGAATTAAATAATAATAGTGGTGATGAAAATGATCTCGTATTTGATGATGATAGTTTAACTTGGGGTGAAGTTGGACGAGCATCTGGGGTTGATGAAGATGTCTATAATTTTAGATCTCGAAGCACATCCTCTACAAAAGAAGCAGTGGCTACTAAAAGTACATTAAATACGTATAAAAGAAGATCTATTATCAATCGTTATAACAATGAAGAGGATGAAGAAATTGATTTTGG
>NW_027343362.1:0-414 GCF_012295235.1 Primulina huaijiensis
ATGACATGGTTTAAAGATTCATTGTTGTCACGACTTGACATGTATATTCCTTCGACGCATATTGATACGTACAAGTGCCAACTTATTGAGTTTTATAAACTCACATAGCTCATGTATTATAGGATCAGGTAAATGAGAGACATAGGATGCCGGTTCGCCAATGGATGCTTGTGACGTGCCCTACCTCGACAAGAACCGGGACTTCTTATTGTATAGCTTCCACATATGTATTACAATGGATTTTATGTTAGTGTTTGAACAAGTTTCACAATATTTATGACTATATGTATAACAATATGGCGTATGGTTGTGTATGAAAATAATGTTGATGTTGTTGCATATATGGTATTGTTNCATATATGGTATTGTTTGGGTTTGTGGTTTAAACAAAATGTAGTGACATCATGTCAAAAT
>NW_027343363.1:0-462 GCF_012295235.1 Primulina huaijiensis
ATTGGACCAAAAAGATCCATATGTAATAGTTCTAAGCATCGAGAAAAAGATTTACGACCCTTGTTTTCAAAAGAAGATTTTACTTGTTTACCAAACTGACATGCTGAACAAATTTTATCTTTGACAAAGTCCATTTTGGGAAAATCAGTTACAAGATCGTGGTTACTCAGATATGCAATGGATTTAAAGTTCAGGTGGTTCAATCTCTTATGCCACAACCAGTTTTTAGAAATTTTTGAAGCAATGAAACATACTGGTGCATAAGGTTGATCATTCCAACTGACTTTGTAAGTATTTCCACACCGTTTGCCAGTTAGAATAACCTCATCATTTGAGTCTTTGACTGAACAAGAGTATTTGTCAATTGAACTGAGAATCCGTTATCTCATAACTGACTGATGCTAATCAGATTATACGTGAGATTTTCAACTAATAAAACATCATTAATGGTAAAGTTACCAT
>NW_027343364.1:0-415 GCF_012295235.1 Primulina huaijiensis
AATGCATGGGTTATACGCGTACTAAATTTGGGCTTTACAGTTCCTTCCCCACTTATATAAATTTCGTCCTCGAAATTAAGTCTTACCAAACAACTCCGGGTAGCGAAGTCTCATATCTGCCTGTGACTCCCAAGTGGCCTCTTCCACTGATTGGTTTAGCCACCGGACTTTGACTAGCTTAGTCACCTTGTTCCGAAGTCTGCGCTCCTGTCTGTCTAGGATTTGGACGGGTCTTTCCTCATAAGATAGGTCTGGATTCAACTGTAACGGCTCGTAGCTCAGAACATGCGAAGGATTGGCTAGATACTTCCTCAGCATAGAAACATGGAACACATTGTGTACCCCAGCCAGATTCGGCGGGAGGGCTACTCGGTAAGCTAATGTCCCAACTCTGTCCAAAATCTCGAACGGTCCA
>NW_027343365.1:0-1076 GCF_012295235.1 Primulina huaijiensis
ATCAAGTCGCGATTAGAATGGGACATGCACGAGTTAGCCTAAGTTAAAATCCCGTAAGTATCACGCACATGCGCGGCAAAGAGGCGCGCATATGCACGAGTTCTATGTGCCGAGGTCGAAGGCCTCGCGCATATGCACGAGAAGCGACGCGCATATGCGCGAGTTGCTGGAATTGATTTATGCGGAGACCGTAGGTCTCGCGCATATGCGCGAGAATAGTGCGCGCATATGCCCGAGCAGCAGAACAGCCAAAATGCCGAGACCGAAGGTCTCGCGCATATGCGCCGGTTGAGGTCGCGCATATGCGCGAGACGTGTTGAACAAAGAATAAGCCATTTGCCCTTGCCATGCATATATGGTGTATGTGTCTTCATTTCCTCAAGAATTCAGCAGGCAAGAATTGAGAGAACTCCATAGAAATCTTCAAGGTTCCTTCCATCTTATACTTGAGTTGGGCAACATCTAATCATCCAAACTTCAATCCAAGCATAGATTCTTACTCGTCTCATTAAGGGCTATCAAAGGATGTAAGTATCTTTTAGTTTCAGCATGTTTGGGAGTTTACATGTTGGGGAAATTCTGATATGCTTGTAATTATGTGTTCTCGAGATCATTGACATCGTAGAAACGTAAACGAATCGAGAAAGTGATACCCTATGTGATTGTTATGAGTTTTCCAGCATATATTGGGTTGAGATGGTGCAGAATTCAGTCTTATGAATTGATGTTGATAAGTATTATGAGTATTGCTATTGAGTATTGATATTTGAGTTGATCGGTATCGTGAAATTACGCCGTTATGCCGTCGAAACGTACCGAGATTACATATTGATCCGTATATGTATTCCTTTGAGTTGAAGGTTGACATGGGACATTTTATACATGTCATTTCAGATTTGTATTGACTGATTAGTATCAAGATTTCAAGACTTCGACTTGTTCAGACCGGGATTACGACAAGGAAGGTATAATTCATGTGAACACGGGAAGACATGACTCGATTCAGACTGGATACGAGTTTCCCAAAATCGCATACTAGATTCTTAATTATGTTTGATTATGATTATGTCTTGTTT
>NW_027343366.1:0-481 GCF_012295235.1 Primulina huaijiensis
TGAAATACCAGATTTTGTCTTACCTTCGGCTCGCCCACTCTGCGCATACTGTCAAGCCCAGACATTGGCTGGGTGTGTTTCATGTGGCGAGATCGATGGGTATTTCGGTTGCTCTCCACAGATTTCATAGGACGGCGATTGTTCGCTGGCTGCGGCCGCCGTCTGGGTGCTTCAAGCTTAATGTGGATGGGAGCTCGCGTGGTGTATCTGGGGACTCTGCTGCTGGTGGCGTTGTTCGGGATGATTCAGGGAGGGTTGTGCTCTCATTCAGCGAGTTCATTGGAGCTGGGTCTTCTCTCCGGGCTGAGCTTTGGGCGGTTTGGAGGGGTCTTCTCCTTTGTTCTGATCACTCTTTTTTCCCTCTTTGGATCGAGCTTGATTCTCTTACTTCTATTCAGCTCATTCGTTCCCGTCGATGTTGCTGGGGTCTTGATCCTATTATATCCAGGATTCTGGTCCTTTTGAGGGGGCGGTCTGTTCA
>NW_027343367.1:0-237 GCF_012295235.1 Primulina huaijiensis
GTCTCTTCTTCTCGATTCTTTCGTCGCTCGAAGCGGTACCGAGGAATGAAGCTGAAGCTACCTGACAGTCCCTTCAAAAGGATACTAAACGGCTTCGACGATTGAAACACAGAGCTACGATCTCCACATTCTTTTGCCATATCTGTTTTCTCTTCTTCGTTTCATTAATCTCACAATTTTCAAGCAGACTCTAACAACAAACGCTTTCAGAAGAAGCAATTCGATCACTCGGACTCG
>NW_027343368.1:0-1850 GCF_012295235.1 Primulina huaijiensis
GTATGAAGACATGGACAAAGTTGGTTGTGCAGTATTCATGCTAGTCAAAGCTGCAAGTATTTGGTGGAATGCTACCAAGGTAGGTGTTGATGTTCCGGCATTAAAGTGGCAAGATTTCACAGATCATTTCTATGACAAGTACTTCCCAGATGCACTTCGAGCTAGGAAGGTGACTGAATTTTTAGAGCTTCGTCAAGGAAGTATGAATGTTGACGAGTACATTTTGAAGTTCGAGGAGGGCTGTCTGTTTGCCCCATATATTGCCTCCAATGACAAAGACAAGGGTGCTCATTATATTAGAGAACTTCGAGCAGAAATCAGAAGGGACATCAATATGTCTATGGCGGTGACATTTAAAGAGATTGTGGCTACAACATTGTTAGCCGAGCAAGATGAAAAGGATATTGCTAGAGAGAGACAAGCGAGGCAGCAGGCTATTGCTCAAAGAGGTCAAGGTTCGAGCCAAAGAGGAAAAGGCTGTTACAAGGGGAAAGGCAAGATAGAGCCGAGTTCTAAAGCACCGACAGTTCCATCTGATCTAGAGAAGCCGTTGTGTCCCAAGTGTAGTAGGTGCAGGGTCGCATCTTCACCATGACGAAAGAAGGTATAAACCCTGATTCTTCTGTGATCTCTAGCACTATCTTAATTTCAGGTAGAGTAGCTACGACATTGATTGATAAAGGTGCTACTCATTCTTTTATGTCTGAACTATTTTTGAGATCTTTGGGTTTAGTTCCTTCTATTCTTCCCCTCCAGTTTAATGTTGTATTGCCTTCGTGAGATGTGTTGTGCCCGACGTCTATTGTGTATGCGTGTTCTGTTCAAATCGATGGGCGAGTGGTTTATGCCGATTTGATTATTATTCCGATGGTTGCGTTTGATATTTTACTTGGCATGGATTGGCTATCAACTTACCGTACAGTGATTGATTGCGTTGCTAAGACAGTGAAATTTGCAGATGATGGAAATAAGGAAGGTATGCTCGCCAGTGCAGGTACTTCGCTGGTCCTTCCTTTTATTTCGTGTCTCGAGGGTAAGAAGTTGTTTTTTAGAGGTTGTGATGGGTTTTTGGCTTCGATTGTTGATACGGATAGAATTGTGAAGTTGAATATTGATGATATTGAAGTTGTGAGAGAGTTCCCTGATGTATTTGAGGATGATGTGCTGGGTTTACCGCCGGATAGAGATGTANCTCGTCAAAAAGAAAGACGGGTCTTTGCGGCTTTGCATTGATTATAGAGAGATCAACAAAGTGACTATCAAGAATAAATATCCGTTACCGTGAATAAACGATCTTTTTGATCAACTGCAGGGGGCAACCGTGTTTTCGAAGATCGATCTGCGATTTGGTTATTATCATTTGAAGGTTAGTGAGTCTGATATCCGTAAGACGGCGTTCCGGACTAGGTACGGTCATTACGAATTTCTTGTGATGTCGTTCGGTCTGAATAATGCTCCTTCAGTCTTCATGGATCTTATGAACCGGGTGTTCAAGCCGTATTTGGATAGCTTTTTCATTGTTTTCATCGATGATATATTGATCTATTCCAAGACCAGAGAGCTTCATGCAGAGCAGCTCAGAGTCATTCTTCAATTGTCGAGAGAGAAGAGGTTGTATGCTAAGTTGAAGAAATGTGAGTTCTGGTTAGAGCAAATTTCTTTCTTAGACCATGTTGTCTCAAATGATGGGTTAGCTGTTGATCCAGCGAAAATAGAGGCGATACAGAAGTGGCCTATCCCTACCACTGTATCAGAGGTACGCAGTTTTCTTGGTTTGACGGGTTATTATCGTCATTTTATTTCAAATTTTTCCAAAATTACCCTGGCATTAACAAATTTGACGAGGAAGA
>NW_027343369.1:0-835 GCF_012295235.1 Primulina huaijiensis
AACCAAATAAAAATGTATTCTACATATTTTAAGGTTTCCAAAAGATAGATTAAGGTGATAAGAAAGCAGCTGGCGATTTTCAAAGATCTCTACAAACAGCTAAAAGAAGCAGGGAATGAGATCTCAGCTGATATGATACAAACACATATCTACTGGTTATGCCATGAGATAAAGATGAAAGAACAAGTTGTTTCTAGATTAATGATCTAGAAAAAGACAACGCAAAAAAAGATGGGGGATCATTCAACTACCTACTCAACCCACTCAAGAGATAATATCAATCACAGCTGGAAGGCATTAACGAAAAGCTAAAGCAAGTTTTGAAGTTCGGAATTCAAATCCGCAAAGGTCTTTTATACATAACAAGGCAGAAGGAAGATGAAGACATCATTCAATCACTTCTTTTTCTTCCAAAATATTGTAATATGTGCGTTTAAATTTCGGCTACTATAAGTAGCTAAACAATTTCCTTCTCCTCAACAGGAGGTTACTATGTAATAATAATTTGTTAGGTTTGAATAAA
Organism: Primulina huaijiensis; assembly: GCF_012295235.1. Taxonomy (NCBI): domain Eukaryota; kingdom Viridiplantae; phylum Streptophyta; class Magnoliopsida; order Lamiales; family Gesneriaceae; genus Primulina; species Primulina huaijiensis. The sequence goes on from NW_027343369.1 coordinate 524, forward strand.
AAGACCAAGGCTTTTGTCCCTCATTTATTATTTTCAAATTGAATAACTTTACTATACACACTGAGGTAGAAAAAGAAATAGGGTTGTGCTAGGTGTGTTGATGGAATCTACGTCAGAAACCATCAGTTGCGATTGAGTCGTTGGGTTGTGAGAAGCAGTCTGTAAAACTTGTTCGATATAATCCTAGGGCACTCTGGTCAAAGAATTAAACTGTTCAATTTATTATACGGAAGCATGATGTGCCATTTATAATAAAAAAAATCGATAATTGGAATATGGTATATAGGCTGGAAACCTTGCATAGCTGCATGT
>NW_027343370.1:0-264 GCF_012295235.1 Primulina huaijiensis
CAGGTGGGGCAGGATCAGGGTCGAGACGAGGATGATTGAGAGATGCTAGCGTGGTGATCACGGGCGTAGCAGAGTAACTAGTTGTTGTATTAGACATGTATTAATACTTTTTAATACTAGTTTGATTGTATGAATGAAACAAAACATGTATTTGCTTTTAAATGAAATACAATAAATCTTATGCATGTGTGTTATGTTAAAAGCAAATTTTTGAACCATATTTTCTAGTAAAGATCCATTTAATCCCAAAGATAATTGAGTTAG
>NW_027343371.1:0-251 GCF_012295235.1 Primulina huaijiensis
AAATGTTTACGAAAATGTTTATGTTTAAATTTTATGCATCTTCATTAAAACAATATTTTAAGTACAAGTATTTTTCACTGTTGCATGTGATCTGTATTTATATTACTTGTTATCAAGATTATGGTGTGTTGAGTCTTTAGACTCACTAAGTGTGATTGATGTAGGTGATTATGATAATAATGTTTATGAAGGTCTTGATGGTTGAATTTGCTGGAATGAAGGTGCACATAACCCGAGGACCGACGCTAGTT
>NW_027343372.1:0-18980 GCF_012295235.1 Primulina huaijiensis
AGAAAGCACATATATAATATTGGGATGCGCAATCTACGAAATTTGCGAAGAATTGTTCGTGTCAACATGAGGGGGAGTTTACGTGACTGCACTCTTTTTCCCTTACTATGGTTTTTATCCCAATGGGTTTTTCCTAGTAAGGTTTTTAACGAGGCAGTATAAAAACACGTAATGTATACAATCATTATGATCATCATCACAAGGGGGAGTGTTGAAAAATTATTTAAAAATGTGTTAAATATTTGTGTTGAAAATGTGAATGTTGAATGTTGAAAATTAGGTAAAATTAGGTGTTGAATATTGAAAATTAGTGTGTGATGATGTAGGTAATGATGTATTTTATTTTTGGATTATTTGTAAAAATTTTCTATAAATAGATCTCTCATTTGTGAAGAAAATCACAATTGAGTTGAGAGAAAAATNATCAACTTGGAATATATTTTTGGAATAAATATTTTAAATGAGAAAAAAATTAAAGAATTGGATCTCTTAATCATGTTTAGTGCCAAGGTTCCACATGTCTAAATTTTCTGGTGGGGCATTTTAGTTCATAGATTCCATATATATTTTCTAGTGCGAAAATGAAATTGGGGGGTTGGGGTGGGGAATATATAAAAATAATATAGTGGACATGGATACACAAAATTATAATAATTATTATTTTTGTTCATATATTCTTACAAAAGGTGATTATAAAACAATATTAATTTAATACAATAAAATCTAGAAAAAGCTAACTACTACCGAAGCAACCAGGTACAATATCAAAAGTTTTAAATGCATAACATATTTACCAAAATTCAAGTTAAAAATGGCAAAAAAAAAAAAGATAAAATTTTAATTATTGTTATTTAATTAGTTATGTAAACATCATAGTGAGAAAAAAAAAAATACTACGGATAGAGTGTTGTTCTTTTCAATTAATAGGACGGTGCTCTGATGGCTTGTAGTTATCTAGCACTACGGTCTTGAGTTTGTGACGAGATTTTAATTGCAATAGTCACTTGTAATAAACCATCTCTAAACTCAAAAAAAGCTCGAACGAAAATAACGGCAAACTGGCTACAGGTGGTGATAATACAGTGAAAAATCATAAAACCATTCACTAAAACATTTTATGATCAACAGAGAACACTTTACATTATACAGAGACGGATTTAGGCAGTGTTTCGACATCTCGGTATTTAGCTTTTGCAGCATGCGTGAACGCATCACAAAAGATCCAACTCCCCCAATAGATTGGGAAACTACACGAAAGGTTGAAATTATTACAGTCGTCCCAGTTTTCTTCTGGTATCTTCTACACATAATTTCTGGTCTGAGAGCACCCAGGTGAAAGCGATGGTCAAAGTCGAAGACGACTCATCTTCCATTAGCGTCATACACAACGCTTACATTGTTTTTTTAGGAAAATCGATTTCATCCTATTTTTCTACCAAGAAATGACTGCAAAGATAAATGAAACTGGAATTAATATTGTTGTTTTGGTCTGAAAAGTGGAGATATACTTTCCTGAAAACACCCACAAAACACACCATTAGAGGGGTAACAATCTATAGTTCACAAGGTTAGATTCTCACTCCATAATTTGTTTATGTGTCGATCTATGTAGCAATGTGTATAACATGACTTCACATTAATTAACGCAACAGGCATATCTCACTTCATTCAATATAGAAACATCCAACACCATAGAGAAGTAAAATGAACGCAGAACAAGATATGCACAGAATGAGTGGTATGAATATTGAAATTCTCGAAAGCAAATAATGACAACATTGATTTAGGCATAAGATACATAACATCAAAGCTCGAAGACGTGATAAAGAATAATGACGGTGTTTCAGAATTGACTAATACAAGATTGTACCTTCGTTTTTGGTTGTGGAGTGGCCAGCTTTGTTGTAGTTGTACTCCCAAATCCAAACTTAGGCTTCTTCTCAGCCGGCTTTAATATTTGGAAAGAGCACATCAAAGTCTCGTCAACACTCATCATTGCTCCAGCATTGTCAAATTCTCCACAGTAATTAGGTGCCGAGAATATTGTAACGAGTTGTCTATCAGCGAAGAACTCATATCCATCCTCAACTACCTGTAATAATTCTGATGACCAATTGATAACCAGAATTCTGTATTCATATCAATAAAAACATAAGGTAATAAATAACATACAGTCCAAACCTGGTGGGCACGACAAATAAGATCAAGATCATGTTTTTGAAGAAAATCTGTCACCTTATCAGAACCAAAGGTGTATGACACTCCCCTATCATTCACACCCCATCCCCGGACTTCTTTACTGGGATCGGACCAAAGAAGATCGCATAATAAACCAGTTTCAGGAACATCTGTAGGACGATGTAGATTTCTAATTTGGTCCAAATCTTGCAGATCAGGAGAAAGTCCTCCATGCATGCACAATATCTTTTCATCTATTAGAGCCGCAACAGGTAGACAATTAAAACAATCTGTGAATATTTTCCACAGTCGTACATTAAATCTTCTTTTGCACTCGTCATAAAATCCATATATACGATTGACCGATGCACATTCGTGGTTGCCCCTTAGCAAGAAGAAATTTTCAGGATACTTTATTTTATAGGCGAGTAGAAGGCAAATTGTTTCTAAACCTTGCTTCCCACGATCTACATAATCCCCCAAGAATAAGTAATTAGATTTTGGCGGCAACCCCCCATATTCGAACAGTCTAAGAAGATCAGAATATTGACCATGAATATCCCCTGTAAAATATGTTATTAGAATAAGCAAGGCCAAAAGAATAATAACAGCTTGATAGAAAATATAATAAACAAAACTTTGAATTAATCGATAATGATCGGCCATAAAACTTAATTTGAGGGAAAAAACGAGACATGAGGAGCATGTGCTTGACTTCTACAGGAAAACCAATAAATAATGACCCACAGAATGAGAATAAAACTACCACCTTGACTTCTACCATATGAACACATGAGACAATATTTTAAACAAGCAATCAGCCCAAGTAAATATAAAAATAAGTCGGCATTCAATACTAATTGCGCCAACCTGAAATTCAATTATCGAAAAATAATTGGTGAGGGATACATGCTCATTAAGAATATTCCGGCAGCATGTACCTGTTGGACTAAAATGATTTAAGTGAATAAATTACCAACCACAAACACAATTGCGACGCTATAGAAGATAACTGGGAACCTGAGGCATTTATCTAGAAGTATCTCGTGCTCTTTACCCTGAGCTGTTCCAACATGAGAATACGAGGATGGAACATTAACACAATTTCCAAAACCACGAGAAAATACTCAGAATATAAGATAAAACAGCAAAACATGTGTACATTTACATAGAAACACAAACAGCACCACTTCAACACGTGCCTATCTGATTTTGAAAATGAAATATTCCAGTGTTCCAGTACGAGAAAAGAGGCATTTATTCTAAAAATTTCACATCTATGATCTAACCCCGAGACTTTTCATTATAAAACCATCGCTGATGCAACTCATGATTGTCATACAGAAGACTGACAACAATTTATCAAGACTTTAGAGTAACTTTTAACTGCAAATATCTTAGAAGATCAAACAATGTTTGAGCCAATGATATGTGAAAAGCAGGGAATGAAGCAGACCACTTCCTTATAATATGATAAAAGGTGCTCTAGGAACAAATGATTCTAAGTCTGAAGTCTCCCACCGACTCAGTATTTTAATAATTAAATTATTAGAGGTCTTGGATCTCTAGAGTTCCAAAACATGTTTAAAACAACAAGCAGGCAGTATAGTACTTATCACCACATCACCATCATACCTCGACACCAGGATCCTTTCCCATTCAAAATTTTCAGCATTCACCAACACAACAAAGTTTGGGCCAAACTATCCGTCAAATAAAGAGCAGCAAGTTGATAGCGTGGTAACACAGAGATGGATTTCATTGCAGTGCTTGGAAATAGAAGCATTCATAGAACATTGTAAGGTTTAAACCTGTCCTTGTGCCAAAACATAGCCCAAGGAAACAGATGCATAGTAAGAGCTTAAGAGGCAAGAATTTTTTTTCTTAATCAAGTCCAACAGTCAAATTCATCAAGTCTCTGAGTTTCATGAAAAATCAAGAATGGTACTTTCCTCAAAGAAAATGCTCCACGAGGATAATCATACTAAGAAAGAACGGTATATGAACACCTAAAGTCTAAACTGTTAAAAGGATGCCACCCACTACTGAGGGAAAAGGTTATCCCATAGTTAATTAAAAATTTAAACGATTAAAATCACCATTTAATAAAAAATGTCAAAAAATGAATCTATCATAAACATATATTAGTCCAAGTCAGAATTTGTGTCCTTTTTATGGGTAATATTTGGGTAGTAAGTGATTTTTCAGTTTAAAACTACAAAAAACTTAAATAGGAGGATGCCACATCCTCCAATTATGCCTTCCTATATTTATTAATGAACTCGTTTTGCACAAAAAGAGAGAAAGAAAAATTATGTCAGACGTAGTAATAAAAAGAGCAGAACATAGGGTAACATCAGACAAAGATTTCCAGTCAAATGTCCAAGCATTGGTAGCCATCGCATTCGAGCATCTTCACACGAGGCTGAACAATGGCCTCCATACACCCAACTAACAATGTAAAAGAAAGGGCAGGAGTTATAGATTCTGTAATCATGAAATATGTCTTGCATGCTAGAGAATGCAGTTATATTTCGGGAAAGATCCCATTAGTCCTTCCACAAATCGCAATCATCGTAATTATACTTTTTCCTACAATAAGAATTATCAACACCCTTAGGTATTATAAGCAATAAATATAAAAGAGGAAGTACAAAAAGTTTCTAGCTTCCAATTGTTAAGCTTTTAGACGCAAGCCAACCAAATTAAACCCCTTTTACAAGGTCAAGCTCAACGTTACACATGAATCCACTGTTATCATCCAGTACAAAGTGATAGAACAAAATGACATGATTCTCGGAAGAGATAAACCTTAAAAACAAGTTGTCATTACGTGGTCATACACATAAGGTGGGATTTCTCACACAAAAATCCCTTACTTAAAACGAGAAATTCAAACTCATAAATCTTTCGGGGCGTTTAGTTACCTGGCCTCGGTCAACTTTTCATTTTGAATAATAACCGAAATAGTGTATTTCAATGCATCCATTTTAAATCAATGATATTCCACTTCAAGTAAAAAAAAAATAAAAATTAGGCGTTCAAGACAGGAAAATTAAATTGAAAAAACAAACGCATAGACATATCGAGAAAATCAAGAAATTTCAACAAGACCACCACCAATTAAGCAGTAAATTAACGAAAAGAACCCCATGAAACCAAAAACCCATCTCAAATATACGTAGAAAAACAGCCTAAATTCTTAGTAAAATCATACCGCAGATCTTAATGGGTGCCTCGAGGTCGAGAAGATTAGGCTGTTTCAAGAAAATCTCCTTGGACTGCAAACAAAGATGCTTGATCTCTGCCTCCGAAAGCTGAACCTGCTTCCCAGGCCTCCCTTTCACCTCCAACAAACGGTTGATAACATCATCAAGCGACGCCGAGTCCATATCCCGTTCCAAAATCCAAAAAATTTGGATACAAACAAACTTAAATCAAGGAAGGAAGTTACTGAATTTTCCAGGCTTGGGAATTCTTCGTGTAATCAAGATTGACTAAATTCGAGGGTTCAAAATGAAGACTTTAGATTTTGAATTATTTTTTTTTATTTCACACATTTTAAAACATTCATGTCCACTCTACGCGTCCACTATCCGTACCACTCTTGTTTCTTTCTTTCTTTATTTATTTTTAAAAAAATTCATTTTAATTTTTATATTATGACTTAATTTTAAAAGTCATTTAATTTTTATATTATGACTTTTATTTTGAATTTTTGTATGTTTTAAATTATTTCTAATCGACTCTCAAAACACACATAGAATAATATTTATATATCATTTTGCTGAATATCAATTTTGATATTTATTATATGTCATATATAATTGGTAAAATACACAATCGAATCTTGGTTTTTTTAGCTCAAAGATAGAAAAAATAAATTTATACAAATATTTATCAAGTTCTAGTAAATACATATTTTTAGAATTTTTTTAAATCTTTTCATGTTTATTATGTTCCACTTTAAAGTAGATATGTTTGGAATTTTTTTAAAAAAATTTGCTCCTTTTTTAAAAAGGCAAAAACTTGTATGAGACGGTCTCACGGGTCGTATTTGTGAGACGGATCTCTTATTTGGGTCGTCCATAAAAAAATATTACTTTTTATGCTAAGAGCATTACTTTTTAGTGTGAATATGAGTAGGGTTGACCCGTCTCACGGATTAAGATCCGGGAGACGGTCTCACATGAGACCTACTCTTTTAAAAAAATTGTTCATTCTTCCATCCTTTTTTATCTATTTTTGCATTCTACTATAAATATGTATAGCTTGCGAAACATTCATCGAGTTCGTTTTGTATTATCAAATCAATTTTCGAATATTTGTTTCGAGTAACTTTGCATGCTTTTTAGAGAGTTTTTGACTAACTTATCTGCTCTAAAAATTTGTTTATATATTTTTTTAAAGAACTTATATGCTATCAAAATAAGTTATTTTTTTAAAAAAATTGGGTTATCTAATCTTATTTTTTTAAGATATTATCTGAATATTTTTTAAGACGAAATTAATAACTAAATAAATAAAAACACTAAAATATAAAAATATTGATGATATATATTGCTGTATTTATTTTCATAATATTTAATTAATGTGTTAAAAATAATTATTGTCTTATTTTTAATGTCATGTATTTTAAAAAAAAATCTTATAATATCAAACACATCAATATATTTAAGATTTATTATTTTATTTTTATCCAAACACTTTAACAATTTATTTTTAAAACAAACTTATTCAATTTATAAGTTCCTAAAATATCTCATAAGTAGTTTTTTTTTTTAAAAAAAAAAACTAGTTAAATAACATGTTGACATTGTTTTCAATCGACGTCTTGAGTTTTATCGCATTATAAGAAAGAAATTAATTATAATATTTTCGTTAAATAATCTTTGTGTAAAACTCTAGGGTTATACTAAAATTAATTTCTTTTAAAAAATATAATAATTTTTATATTATAGGTGATATGATCATTTAAAAACTAAAAGTGTAGATAAAGATTTTTTTTAAAAAAAATTAGGATATGTTAGTTATATATTAAATATAAATTCATGAAAATAAGTTTGTATGATATTTTTAATAAATAAAAGAAATTTTTGTATAAATTGAGAAGATTATTTATGATTTATTTTATAAACTTGTATTTTGATTATGAAACAATTTTAAAATTTCAAACGCTTACATAAAAATAAAAATCGGATAAAGCTATTAGATTCCAAAACTACGAGCATCACGACCTCGGTATAAAAGCTCTCTGCCTCCATACCTAAATCAAACGAAAGATCAAACTGCAAAGGGGATACTTTGATATTTAAGCCTCAATTGGTTTCTAATTCGGTCGAAGGGTCGCACGTTCCAATTTTCCTAGATCCAAGATAATCATCCATGGGAAGCAGGAACCGAGCAGAATCATCAAACTACAGAAACCCATGTCTGACGATGCATCAGCCATGGGCTTCTTTACTTGTTTATGGGATTAAACGAATTGAAGGAAGATCTTGGCCTTCCCCTATTACAGGTGGGTGCTATTATGCAAAAGAAAGTGCTTTTTCAGTTTATTCAAATTTTTTTTTTGCTTCCTTTCCAATTATTTCACCTGTAACTGATGGCTAAACTCTTTTTGAGTTTGGCTGTTTTGGTTATTATTTTGTTATTTTTTCGGCACCTCTTTGTCTCTTGTTTTTCGTCAAGTTTTAATTTTTCTCACTTTGTGAATCTCACGGGTTTGCGTGGCTTGGATGGGATCTTTTCGATTGCTTATCTTTTACTTTCTTTTTTGATTGTGGGAAAGGGTACATTGGATTGGAAAATCTATTATTTCGAGTAAAATTATGTATAAAACACGATCTTCCCAACCTTGATTACCCCTGCTGCCGTGTCCGTGGTGTTCTTTTGAATTGCGGACGTCACCATAGGTTTTTGTCAAATTTGAATAACCTGATTGAGTAAATCTTGTCATGCTCGGAGTAAAAATTGGATCAGTTTCCTTCTGAAAAACAATGATAAGTAAAAAACTAAAAATTCGTGGAAAGAACTTTTGTAAAGCAAATATATTTTTACCTGAAATTTTATATTACCTTCCAAATTTCTCAAAAGGGTTTTCGTTTTATTTGCAAGTGCGATGTTGGTAGGTTAGAAGCTTTTTACTCTGGTTCCAGATCTAACTGCCGCTTAACATTCATGCTATATCGTTTTTGAAGTTATACAATGCAGCATGTCTGCCCTTGTCGAGCGAGTAAGTTGTCGAGACTCTTAGTTTCGGCTATCATCAGTCTTCCAAAGAGTAAGATGGATGATCAAATGTGATCATGGGTATGTATCATTAGATCACTAATTTCTGGGATTCTAGGACCACTTCGTAAGACTCTTACCAGTTACTATAGCCAATTTCAACAAAGTATACCTTGTGAAACGTCCCTGACACTAGCTTTTGTTTTACTTTTCACTGGTGGTTTTCTTAGTGATAGCATGATGATGTTCTAGCATGACTAGTATGTGAATTTGTGAGTTGCGTTCTCACAAGAAAATGTGCTTTTGCGTTTGTGAAAACATAGAAAATAACGCTTTTTGGTTTTCTTCCCAAAGGGCGTCTCTGGATTCATGCTGCTGGAAAGGTCCCAGAACCAGAGACAATCAAAGCGATGGAGGACTTCTACAGAGAAATATATGCAATGGATGGAGTAACAGATGTCAAGTTTCCGGAGCATTATCCAGTCTCAAAACTTCTAGGTATATTGTTGATTACGTACATAACCATCTTCATATGGTCAGGATGTCGGGTAAAAGTAACCTTTTCCTCCTCTCTATACATGTTTTGTAATAAGAAGATCCAAAGGCGCGAATATTTTGTTGGGTGAAGCTAGAGCTTCGTCTCGCAAAAGTTGGAACTGCTGTAATGGCATAAAATATGCACACCCGATTCTCATGTTAAAATTTATTTCCTTATTTGGAAAAAAGAAATATATCTCACAATATCAATTTGAGATAACACTGAAACCCCATTTACCTCTCTAAATGCTGAAAAACCACTACCAATTCTGGCATTTCGTGGGTTCTGTTTATTTAGCTTATCTGAAACCTGGTTTTTTCATAGGTTGCGTGGAGGTTGTTGGTTGTGTTACCTGTGATGAGTTAGTAAGCTGGGAAGCTATAAATGCAGGGGTGCGCACATCAAATCTTATACTATGACTTATAAATTTGAACTCTGTCGATTCCAATATTTATGTAGCTTTTGTTGGGCAGCATTGTATTTTTTACACATATCTCAAATCTTCTTTCTGCAGGTACGAGTAGAAGGGCAAACAGCATTCTGTTGGCTTTGTGAGCGTCCACAGGTTTGTTTCTAAGTTCTTTCCTGTCATCTGTTTCCTATGTTTTTCTCGAGGCTTTCAATATTTATCATATGCCCCGCCTATTTGAGTTTCTTGTTGGATTCTTGTATTATCTCTGTCAATGAATAAATTATTGCTTGATTCTCACAGAAACTCGTCGTACCATTTGAGATGCGTGGTTACCAAGGAGTATATAATCTGGAACGTAAGGTAACGAGCTGAAATAATATCCCCATCTTCCAACCTATTTCATTTTTTCTTCGATCTTTTCCCTGGTTTTGTTTCATAATCTTGCTTATATTTCACTCCTTACTGGCTAGATATATGAATCGGCAGTTAGAGGCCTCATGACTGTTAAACCCCCATTACGGGTTAAGTTTCCGCTTCCAGATCCGCGAGATCCTTACTCTTTGAAACCTGGATTGCTGGCTTCTTCTTCAAATGAGTCTAGTGTATCGCAACTCGAGAAACCTCCAAGTCTAGTGGAAGCTATCGCTGGTGCAAGGGCAGCTGCTACACAATTTTCAAAAAACAACGGGTCCCAACCCAAAAAGAGGATTAGTACTGACGGCAGCATTATGGGAGTATCCACGAGAACAAGTTCTAGAGAATGGGTTCCAAAAGTTGACAATGCATCAGAAAGATCAAATGCCAAGAATTTATAAAAACAGATGCAAACTTATGTATGATAATCTTTTATTTCTTTGATTATTTTGTAGTTTTGTTAAGAAGAGAGCATAATTAATTGGTTTGAATTCGGTGATAACTTAGCAAATGAGTTATGAAACTTTATTGTGACCAGGTTAAATTTTTGGTATTGCTTTAGAAAGAAACGAGTGGCATGTTCTGGATGTTGTTCATTATACTTCGGAGTATGTGCACATATCTAATGTGGTTCCTAGGAACCACTGATAACATCTTGACGGTGCTTGTATTTCAGCCATGTGTTTTTTGTTGTTAAATCAACCGACAACTGTGGTAAATTGGCGTATTGATCTTGATTTTTTTCTCATTCATGGATTGAACTAAATTGACAAAAACATCTCATATCCCATACATGCAAATTTTCATCTATTCAATCATGCACAACGAGTTTCTGATACAGGTCACCAGATATAGCAGCATCCATGGTAGCTTCGGGATTCATTTCTCCACCTGGTGATGCTTTGTTGCCATCATCACTAGCAAGCTTACTAGCATCTTCCGGTGAAATTTCCCCCCCTTCCTCCAAGAAAAGGGTTAGCATATTCTTGGAAAAGCCACTAACCAAAGCAACCCCATTTTGTGTAGCAGTCACAGGGGTAGCAGAAGAGTCCCTAAGGTTCCAAAACACAATCTCGGGCACATTTTCATATCCCTTCTCCCGAAATTTCCTCTGTGTCACCATATAATCTGTTTCCCATGGACTCACAGAGGCTTCATCAAACTCCATGTCGCTAAAAACAAACAGCCTTTTTATCATCTTATCCTCGCCCAAGTTTCCGTCAACTGCAACTTCCAAAATCCTGTCGAAAACCCTTTGGAAATCGGTGTTATAACCTGCATCCATGTTCCGGATAAACTCTGTCTTGGACCTGAGATTACCAGGTTTAATCAAATGCAGCTCAGGTTCCGCACTAAATGTTATCACATGCCCTTTCCATGGCTCTTCACTAAGTTCAGAAACTAGTAACCCAAGAGCAACAGCGACTTCCATTGGAGTACCATACATGCTACCCGAAACATCACAAACTGCAAGACAATTCGTCAATTTCCCCTTCTTCAGCAGGTCATCTACAATTCGTTTCCACTGCAACTCTGAGACAATGGCTGCTCCACTGCTGCCTTTACTATTCTTTTCGATAATCTCATGAGGAAGCAACGCCCCTGCCGTAATCTTTGCATTCCCAGCCTTCACATTCTCAAGATATTCTTTAAACCTTTTATTGTCCCTGTGCAAGAAAATATCAGTGTAATTCCTCATTGCCACCGATGCAACACGTTCGTATGGAACCGCTTCCCATTGTTTCGCACTCATATACACCTCAGGCAATTTCAAGACCTGATGCAGCGGAACAAGAACTTCTTTTCTCAGCCTATTTCTCACCATAAATACATACTGATCTTCACCTATGCCGTCATATTCCGGTGACGATTCAAGTGGAAAAAGTATTTTAGCTATGTTCTTGCACATCAAAGTGGCCTTATCATATGAAGAATCAATGGTGGGACACCATTTCGCTGCAAGACTAATTTTGTTAAATTCATTCGAATTCAGAGCTTGTATATCGGATTTCAACAACTCCGCAAAAAGGGCTGAAATCTTATCATGCAAGAACCTATAGTTGGCATCTTGATCATACCTTTCTTCAGCTCTTTTTGACATATTCGACACCTTCAAATGCTTCAATTTCCTTGCTTTCTCCATTTCTTCTTTCACTTTTACGGCATTAGCAGCTACCCTTTTCTCCCTTGGAACTCTAGCCCTCAGTAACCGCTTCTCGTCCGCCTCCTTCGGATCATCACTTTTTTCCTTCTTTTTAGCACAAAAGTAATGTTTCCTCGTTCTCCTCTTCCCCTTCTTACTGCTCCTCCAAGCACTTTTCTTCTCCGCTCGAATCTCGGGCCCTTCAAGAAGCCTGTATAGGATCTCAACGAGATCCTTAAAGTATCCAAACTGCGCAATAACCTTCAGATTACACGCCAAAGTTTTCGGATGGTTCTGATGCATCCAAAGCGCCGCAGCGTAGAAACCTTCCTTGTCTGATTTCCCGGTACCTCTAACACCCCTCAGATTGCAGATCAATTTCAGTGTTGTGACAGGATCGTGGTCCCAAGAAATTTTCAATCTTTCAACTACAGACTCAGGGGGTGTGTTTGGTACTATGTGGAAAAAAAAGTCCAAACAAGGGTTACCAGAGGACAAGAAGGTTGCTGAAGCATTTTCAGTATAGCCCATTGAGGGAAATGGAGGGTTAAGATTCAGGTCTGCCGTTTCCGATTCGAGGTAATCCATGGTGCAGTTATCGCCGTCGGTGGCGGCGAGGCTCTGGAATTCTGGTGGAGTTGTGGAAGACATTTTGCTTATTATCTTGTGATGTCTTGATTTAACTATTGAGGCTTATGTAAGTAATATTTTTCTTGGGGTCCAAGGATTTAATGAGCTGGTCGATCGTAATTAAATGTATATTTAATTTCATAGATCCGAATTATAGGGTATGCGTTTACTAGTGAACAATCTTTTCTAGATATTTCTTTTTTATTTTTTTAGAAACCTATTTATATATACATGATTGCATTTCCTATCCATAATCAAATATATTTGCACTCCTTAAAGTTTACATGTATTTTTTTTTTTTAAGAAAATCAATACAAAAAATTAATAATATGATGTTAATATATGATATTTATTACCCATTATTTCATATCTGAAACTAATATATGATTTTTTTTAGTATCTTATGTGTATAGAAAATATAGGTATTAATGACATATTTGTTTTTGGATGAAAATCGATACAAAACATTGAAAATTGATTTTAAAATATGATATTTGAGTACTAACTGTTTCAGAATTGATAATAATATATGATTTTTAGTACTCAAACGTGTTTATTAAATTTTGATATTAATAAAAAAATTTTAATTATATACTCAAAAATCTTATCTTTTGTACCAGATCTAAAATAGTAGGTGCTCAAATATCATATACTAATATCATATTTTCATTATTTTGTATCGATTCTGACCCGAAAAGACAAATTTGTCATCAATACCAAACTTTGTTCTACATGTTTTGGTATCAAAAATAATATATTAGTATATGATCTAAAACAATTGATACTCGAATATCATATATTAGTATCATGTTTTCAATGTTTTGTACTGATTTACATCCAAAAAAAAGACACGTGATCCAAGGAGTTAACATTTCTTTTGTCAATATTTGATGGCAAAAACTTGTGTGAGACGGTCTCACGGGTCGTATTTGTGAGACATATCTCTTATTTGGGTCATCCATAAAAAAGTATTACTTTTTATGTTAAAAGTATTACTTTTTATTGTGAATATGGGTAGAGTTACCTGTCTCACAAATTAAGATCCGTGAGACAGTCTCACATGAGACCCACTCATATTTGATATACATGTTTTGGTACGAAACAATTGTTATTCAAATATTATATATGAATACCACATTCTAATATTTTTTTATCAATTTTTATATAAAAAGAACGTAGCCGAGAGAGTTCAAACATAATTTTTTGACATGAGGGTCGAAAACAAATTTTAGTTTACGTTTATATAAACATAATATAACATAAATAAAATGATTTTCCTATATATCATAAGAAATATGTTTAATAATATCAAATTTCTTATAATCAAGACTATTCATTAAACATGGCAATTCTAAAAACATTTTGAACTATTCAATTATATATCACATTTTTTAAGATAAATGCATCGAATGTAATACACTTGATACAGTCTGGACCATTGATATGCATAAAATGATGTGGAGCCATGCATATCAACGGTTACCACCGGCAGTTGAAATATGTAATCGTAAATCAAATTTTGGACACGTGTTCCCACTTTTCTTCATGCACTTCGTTCTGCCACGATATATTACTGATTATTTTTTACTTCAATAAATCTATTTGCAAATGCTAAATGTTAATTCAGAGAATATTTATATAATTTATATATATTTTTTTTCAAAAAAAATTGTTTTAATTATCATATATAATTTTAAAATGAAAAGGTAAAATTTTTGTTTATCGATTTAAATCATTTAATTTACATAGTAACAATGGGTACTCAACAAATTAAAAAAACCAATATCTGGTATGGTCAAGGAATTAAAATCTGTGGTTCTAGTCAATTTATGTTTTAAAAAGCGATCCTCCCCCAATGTGATTTAGTAAACGAGAGAGAGCTGTTCATCAAAATAAAAAGTTGATTAGATCAAATCTATTGACCAAGTGACGATCTCACTTATTTATTTTGTGAGACGATTCAATCTGATTTTTAATTAAAGTGAAAATTTATATTTTAAAATAAAAATTTATATTTTTTTAATGAATTGGATCGGATTAGAGATTATGAATGTATTTTAGTACACGAAAGAGAACTATTTTGCGTTTGGCATGAGACTATGTGGGATTGTGAGATGATTTAGGTTTTTAATTTTTAATTAATTAATTAAATAATCATTCATTCATTCATTCATTCATCATCATCCATGACTATGTGTTAAAAAGGGAAAATAAACACGCCTAGGTAGCCCGTGATATTAAAAATCCACATTTTAATTTTACATATCTTAATATAAAACACATTCCATAAATACAATTTGTCTTACCCTAAAAGGAAGTCAACAATTCTTTCCTCTTCCATCGTAATGATAAGACATTTCAAGGGTACTCTTATCATGCATAAAATAGAATAATATTTTATTTATCATGTCCATAAATTTGTGTGGATCATAATATTAATTTATCATCGTATATTATATTTTTTTTATCTATCATTTTTTTATTTTTTATTTGTTTATCATTTAATAACTACATCTTTGGAATTAAGTGTGACCTTAGTCATTTTTTATTGCGGAATTTTGGATTTAGAAACTCTAACGATTTTATTTTTGATGATAACAAAACTTATTATTGTGTTTCTAACATAGTTACTTAGATGTGAAGTTGTTAATTTAAGATGAAAGTTGAAACTCGAAATTAGTCAAACTGAAAATCTGGCAACATTCGTTATTTTGATGATATCTCACAGCTCGTTAATCTAAATGACCTGCTGCTAAGACGACTGCATAGAAAACCCAATTTGAAACAAGTCGTATTTCACGTCAGTTGGGTTAAATCGAATATTATTTATGCCAAACTAACAGTTGAAAGACCAAACTGATTGCAGGAAAACATCAATCAGTTTGGCATGAGTAGTTGCGGTATTTTGATATGCTCGGTTATCCAAATGAAAAGATTCAGTATGTGTTACGAAGCTAAGACGATGATCGAAAAATCATATTCAAAAGTCAAAGTCTGAATCGGAGTTAAAAATGCTGATAAATGATTACGAAGCTACTAGTTTTGCGCAGGATGAAATCAGGACTGATTTTAGCATACCCCGTCAGTTTGGTTCAATGGAGCAAGTTCAGTTAAGCAGGTTCAACTAATTAGTTTCAGTAGAGTGGAGGAGCAAAAACTTACCAGTTTAGCATAAGAGCATAACTGAACAAGTTGACCAGTTGAACAAAGCCAAACCGAACGAGTTGACCATGAGAAAAACTGAATGGTTAGTTTAGTCCCGAGAAAATTTCCAGCAAGGCGAATTTGGCCGTTGCAATTTCAGAAACAGTACAGAAATTTTTTAAACTGTCATATTCTTGTATCTAACGTATATATCATTGTGGGGTCCTATAAATACAATATCTTGAAGATCAAACAAAATCTTTGGAAGGATATTCAAAGCATTAATAGTTAGCATTAAGAAATCTGTTAGTTGATAGTACAAGCCCTTGTGTGATGATACATTTGAAATGTACACTGTAAAGGTTGAACTTCAAAGTTTAGTTGAGTGAATCTTCACGCAAAGACATTAAAGATTGTGTTTATAGTCTTGTCATAAGAAACGTTAAACATTATACAAATTGTGAGGTTGCGACCTACAATCGAGAGTGTGCTAGAAGTTTCAATTAGACTAGAGATAAGTCATAAGTTGAAATGAGTTTATACAAGGTGTTGTATAAATCAAAGTATTCTATTGGATTTTTTCCAATAGGAAGAAGGGGCGATGTAGAAGTTGTTAATCTCCAAACATCCACAAACAAATTCGTGTCTATTTATTTATTACATTTACTTATCATTTCTAATATTTTAAAGATGCATTATTGAAGCATTTTATGTGTGCTTCAAATACCAAAATATTGCATACAAAGTGTTTGATAAAATACTTCAACCAAAATATTTTTACTCATTCGATTTGTATATATTTTAAGTGCTTTACACAATATTTAATCTATTTTTACGAATGATTATTTTGAGTGTCTCTTGCTTGGTTTGAGCCAAATTCGATTTAATTCATCGGTGTTCAATATTTCAATAACCGAGCTATTGTAGCTCNCTCAAACCAAGCAAGAGACACTCAAAATAATCATTCGTAGAAATAGATTAAATATTGTGTAAAGCACTTAAAATATATACAAATCGAATGAGTAAAAATATTTTGGTTGAAGTATTTTATCAAACACTTTGTATGCAATATTTTGGTATTTGAAGCACACATAAAATGCTTCAATAATGCATCTTTAAAATANATAAAGGTAAAACAGACGGAATTTTTCTTATCTTTTCAAAAGCGTATACTGTTTTTTTCCCAGCATTTCATTGTCGTCGTTAGGTCATTTCAGCTGATTATAATAGAACAAACAAGGTGTGTGTATATATATATACAATAGATGATATTACGAAATAAACGTTGAATGATTCAAATTAATAGCATCACATTGTTACTGAATTTAATTTTGTAAATTGTACGTAGATGATGATCTTTTTAGTTATTTTTTAAAAATTATTTGATTAATTAGAATATAGATTTCCCTCTTGATTTCAAATCTTTCTTTTTATACGTGAAAATCATACCCAAAAAAAAATAATAATAATCACAGAATAAGACGGGCCTGTGTAGCTTTTAAGTTGTTAATTTTCCACCTTAAAGAAGTTTCAAGAGATGTGAAAGCTCACATGTCGCCATCCTCACTTTTTCGACAATTCATGATACTTAATTTTGACCACCATAAAGTATTTTTTTATTAAATATAGTTCTCAAATTTTAATTAATTAATTACCAGCCAGTTATATATCCAAGCAGTCAAGCACGTATTTTACATAATCTGGCAGGAAAATTCTGTGTTGGGTTCTTATAAACATGTGGATTAGATATGTTTTCCACTCAATTCTATAACGCCCGCTTTCCACATAAATACATTCTAGTTTGATGCAATGTTTTCATAACCAATAATCGGTCCATCTTAAAACAGCGGTTCAACCACTCGGTCGGACCGAGAACACTTTTACATCATATAAAATAACTATATAATATAACAAATAAATATATTTTAAATAATTCTAAACATTTTAAATGTATATATAAATAATAAATATATATTTTTTCCAATATTTAAAGAACCAAATAAGCTCAAATATTACGAAAACACTATTTTAATAAAATTCAAAATCCAAATAATTATATACAAAAAAGTTCAAAAAAATTGTGAGCCGATCCAACCGGTTTGACAGATTCAATATCGATCAGATCAGTTTTGATGTCTGAATCGAACCCGTGACCAGTTTTCAATCGAATCGGTCGGTCCGATCCGATTTTGAAAACACCATTTTGATGTCTTACGCCATTAGATTACAAAAAATACATTTTTTTTCCATGTTATATGCACATACAAATTAATTAAGATTAAAGTAGACAAGAAAATTAATGTCCTTGTTTTAAAACAAGCATAATATATAATATGCTCTCAGTTGCAATTCTTGTAGGTTGGGTTTGGATTGATGCATTTCAAATCTATAGATTTCAGATGTATTCAAATTTATTTTTGTTGTTTAGAGAAATAAGACCATAAACTTTAAATTCATCCCTTACGTACTATACAATATTTCATATTATAAATGAAGATGATATTTAAATTCACTCAATAATTATGTCATTTGAAATTAATTCTACTTTTTATTATTAATATATAAATAAGTAAGATATGAATTTAAGATTTAATTTATATATTTATTATAAACAATGAAATAAATCGAGAGTGTTAATGCACCATTAAAGTGTATCGGGTGGAATGGGCGAGGGATACGGTAAGCTATGTCAGAGAATTTATTCTAAATGAAAACCCAAATTACATGTATATTATTTTTAAAAATGTTAAAAAATTATTACTTAGTTAAAATTCCTTAATCCAACTTCGTTTGACACGAGCTGTTTACGATTCTCGTCTTGGAAGAAAAATATGCATATGAATATCAGATTAGATTTGGTCGAACAATTCAAAACTTTTGACATCATTCAAAGAAACTTCATAGAAACCTAGAAAAAATTTGTGTATATATACCCATATATTTATTCATCTATGAAGTATAAACTAACTGGCAACTCACTGACTTCTGCCCACGAAATTTAATTACTACAAAATATCTAGTATATGTACCTATAATTTCATATGAAATATTGATTCAACTTACAGGAAGAAATGGAAGGAGCTTCAAGGGGCAAGGCCATGCAAGAAAGGGACGACAAAAAAGAAGAAACTCGATATCGTGGCGTCCGGCGCCGCCCATGGGGAAAGTTTGCGGCGGAGATCCGTGACCCAACTCGACAAGGAGCCCGTCTGTGGCTCGGAACGTTTGATACAGCGGAGGAGGCTGCGCGTGCATATGATAAAGCTGCATTTAAGCTGAGGGGTCATCTT
>NW_027343373.1:0-1056 GCF_012295235.1 Primulina huaijiensis
AAAAACAACATTTTTTTTTCTTTTATGGTGATCTCATAAGTCATACGCGTATTGACTAGCTCTTCAAGGCTATCATCTATCTTATTCAAATTGAAGTTCACCATAACCCCGTCAAATGAGGATGAGAAAGACAACAGATTAATGTCTTCAAGTAACTCGTTAGGAATCACATATTCCAGGCCCACCACATTCTCAATAAGCCCAGTCATACGTACATCACGCTCATGGGCCAAAGCCCCATCTTGCATACGTGTAGTCATGAGCTCCTTGAAAATGGTGTGCATCATTATATGAGTTTCATGCACCATGCAACTCTTTCAAGTGCATTCGAATGTCAACAGCATTCAACATTTCCTCAAACTGTCCCTACAGTTCATTTGACATAAAAGCGAGCATGTTACACTTTAGCTTGCATACTATGGTCCTACCATCTTGCCTGCTTTGTCAGTTCAACAGGACTGACATTAGTGTGTATGCATTTTCTCCGAATTCAGAACAATTTGTCAACCAGTCTTGAAAGTTAGGTTCGGTTATCTCGTTAATAACAAAAATGTATTACGTGACGAAATCGAAAATATACTGATATGGAAACAGAATAATTGTTGCTGATTATTTTAAAATAATTTTAAGATATAAAATATGGATTTTTATTTTATAAATTCTCTCCCACTATTTTGACATTTCCACCACCCTCTGATGAAAAAGGGAAATCATATTTCCTTAGTAGGAACGTAGAGTCCAATTAGCCAATTATAATCCCGCATAATATCAGTCAATTATAATTTCTAAAAGGTAGAATCCAATTGCATCCCTATGCAACCTCCGCGTGTTTTGCCTCACGTTTAATAAGGACCCAATAATATGACGTCGATTATTTTCACGTGTCAAACCGACCCATCAATATTGAATTGTAGTAGACGGTCGCCATGAGTTCCCCCAATAATATGAGCCGAAATCATGGGAGTTCCACTCAATTCACATCATATGTCCGGTGGAAGTCACGGCTTTCCGGCGTCCAGGCCTCCACAATAATATGAGCCAGACACTGTCCGCGGG
>NW_027343374.1:0-666 GCF_012295235.1 Primulina huaijiensis
AAACCTTGCTGGAAATGAATAAAACTTACATCCTTTTGTAGCCGTAAACGAGTAGTCGGATTGCAATTTGGATGGTTAGATCTTGCCCAACCCACTTCCGAAGTTAGGATGAAGCTTTGAAGATTTCTCTGAAACTTTCCCTCGATTCTTGTTGGAGTTGGAAAGGAAATGAAGACTTATGGTTTTTAAATTGCATGGCAAGGACAAGTGGATCATCTCTTGGTGTTGCACGTCTCGCGCATATGCGCGACCCTCACTGTTGCATATGCGCGAGACCTTCGATCTCGGCGCTTGGCTGTATCAGCTGCTCGCGCATATGCGTGCACCATCTTGGCTCACATGCGCGAAATTCTCTGGAAATAACATATTTGCTACTGGACACCTCGCGGATATGCGCACCTCTTGTCGCGCATATGCGCGAGACCTTCGTCTCAGCACATCTTGGATCCACACAGCTCGCGCATATGCGCGCCCACCAGCCTCGCATATGCGCGAGACCTTCTGTCCTCGCACATATTCACAACTCAACAATTCCAATCCAATCTCGACGTTCTCTGTCTATAATCATATAAGCAATCAACTACTCATCTCAGATTAACAGGATAAAATCTCGGGCATTATATTTCTCTCCCTCTAAGATATGATTTCGTCCCCGAAATCTCAGGC
>NW_027343375.1:0-498 GCF_012295235.1 Primulina huaijiensis
TTGAGAATATGAAGATGAAGGCTGGAGAAACAATGAATGAGTTTGTTGAACGCTTCAGCAGCCTTGTAAATGAACTCTCAGCTCTTGGAAAAGATTTTGGCAACAAGGAAGTTGCATTAAAGGTAATGAGAGCCCTACCCAGAGAATGGGACGTCAAAACGATGGCAATGAGAGCTTCCAAGGATCTAAACAAGTTAGAACTGCATGACTTGTTCTCAGATCTGAAGGCATATGAGTTTGAACTTGAAGTTCGAAGTGGAGAAGAGCCCTTAGCAATTCCACCAACCAAAGCTCTCGCAGCTACTGTTAACTCTACTGCTACAGTTGCCTCAAGTTCATCTCCTGCTACTGCTATAGAGAATACTTCTGAGAGAAGCGCTGAACAGATAAGCAATGACGCAATGTCATTATTTGTTAAGAAGTTTTCCAGATTAATGAGAAAGAATCACAGATCATTTCAAAGTCCCAACCGCAATTTCAAAAAGGAATCACCTTCTG
>NW_027343376.1:0-3161 GCF_012295235.1 Primulina huaijiensis
TGCCCCTGAAATCCCAAAAATTATCGTTTCAACCCTGGACCTCTATAATTGACCCGAAGCTTACCAAATTCCTTAAAATATCCCAAAACATATTTAAAATCATCCCTAGACGTAAACTCGAGCTCATTTCATAACTTAACCGAATTGTTTTAAAACTTGGACCGGGGTTCCGGTTTTAACCCGAATCGAACCGAAACTTAATCAAACTTTTCCAAACTTTTTACCACACTTAGTAAACATCTAAAAGGTCTTAAAGATCTCAAATTCAGCCCTTAGACACTTGAATAAATTCATGAATGGTTGCTGGAAAATTCCAGCAAGCTTCCCACATATTCGAACCCTTTTGTGCATCACCTATCCAAGCTTTTGTCCCTAGCCCAAAACCAACCGGACCAGCCATGACCCGACCTTCCCTAAAACACCCTAGGACTCCACTGGACCCAATGATACCACGGCTACACTCCCATGCCATAAACGCAGCTCGCTCGATCGAAGGGCACCTCGAAGGCACGCATTACCAACTTCCAACCCCTTGCTCGTTCGGCTTCGTGGTTGGTGCCAGCGATGGCCGAGCCTTTCTAAGCCGTGGTTCAGACCTCCCAGGGAATGTTCCGTGGCTTGGTTTGGCCTTTGCAATGCTGGTCCCTGTCACTCCACCGATCTCACCATCTACAAGCCCCAAAACCTCAATAACTCGGCCACACCTTACTTAACACTACAAGTCCTCACCTCCAGCTTATAAAACCTCTATTTTATGGTGATGGCAGTCCCTCAACGCACAACACAGCAGCCTCCTTGCATAAATTCAGAAAAACATGAGAAGAGAACAAAATATGCATGTATTTAAACCAAAAACCGAGAGATTTCTATGATATGCACCGGATCGAGAATTCCATCAACAAATAAACATATTACAGCAGGTATATAGCATATATGATGCAGCAATAAAAGTAAGTGGCGTGGCTTGATGTTTCCTACGTAAGAACGTCGAAGAAATGAGCAACGGGGAAGCGCCGGAGAATTTTGCTTGAAGAAATGAACTTGGCCGAGAGTTGCATCCATGGAGATGCTGAAACTCACGTGAAATGTTGAAGGGGAGATGGAGTGTCGGCTGATGTAGATTAATAGGTGTAGGGTAATCACAAGTACCATATTTAATTGGTTAATAATTTAATTAATGGGCCCTGATTTGATAATTTAAAGTTTAAATAGAGTATTAAGCCCAATAAACTTAAAAATAAGCCCATTAAATTCAAACACACTTTCGAAAAATATTTCGTGTTGGTAAGTTCTTGAAAATATTAGCCGAACCCTCAAAAAGTCCCCCGATTCGATAAAATTTGTGTACCGTTAAAAATTAAAATCATGCGGGTAAAAATACCCAATAAATCTCAATTCTTGAAAAATACCTTTAAAACATCTTAAATTAATTAATAAAAATTAATCATGTAATAAAAATAATTTTTTCCTGAAAATTCTCCGGTCTCCGATCCTCGTTCGAAATTGAAATGCACATAAAAACCCTAATGCATGAACTTTTAAAATTTCATGAATTAAATCCTATCATGCATGAATTATGAAATAAAATGCATAAAAATAATTAACCACCTAAATTAAAATAAAATTCTAGATTACTTGAATTATGCATAAAATGCATAAAAATAATTAAACACAATTTAATAAAATAAACATACATTTTATGCTATAAAAGAATTTAATAAAATACCAAAGAAATTTAATAACTTGCATGCATNCTCCGGCATGACAATCAATTTAATTTAAATAATAGAAATTATGCATGGCTTATACGCAGTCCAAGTTACGGGTTCTACACATTGAGTTCTGTTACCATTCGAAATTGTGATATTACAGGAATTATGATTTGATTGATATCTGATGTTCGTGATATACTAGACATCGTAGAATCGAAGTCAGATCGAAGAACAGATTGATTATGGAATTGTTAGGAATTTCTGATTATTGATTTGAAATCGGACAGATTTGAGTTATAGATTGATTATGAGTTGTATCAGATAAGGGTTATGGATTGTAATTGATAGTTGTGGATATTGTATTGACGGGAATATCGGGATTGTGCCGTTATGCCGTTGATTTGAATTATATTCAGATTAATCAGATTTAGTGTTGAATTGAGAATGAAATATTGATATTATGATTCTTGATATATCGTTTCAGATTTACAGAGACAGTCTTGAGTTCAGAACTTCAATTGCTTTAGACCGAGACTACAAACGAAATGTATAAGTCAATGTGATATTGAGAGATCGACTCAAGTAGGAAATACATGAGTTTCCCTAAATCACATACTTATTGTTATTATAGGCATTGATTTAATTTGATATGCTTGTTCTATTGATTTATAGAGAGTATGTATTAGACGAGTGATCTTGTGACAGAAGTGCCTGATAGTGGTGGGATCGCGACGGGCACATTGCACGATGTCACAAGATAGTGTATTGGCGATAGTGCCACAGCCTGTGACGGATAGGTCAAGACACTGGATGTTTGGTTATATCGACGTGGATAGAATCGGAGTTTCTTCTATTACTGTTGGTCGATATAGGAATACCATCGTCTGGAAACCGGGATCCCTAGACTAGGAATGAGTCTAGTCTGAGACATGGAGTCCTGAGTTGATTGACGATTTTATATTGGTTATGTTTCAGATTTTGATACATGTTACTAATATTTATTACATGCTTTTACATTGTTTATATGATTGCATGTTTCGTTGATTTATACTGGGATATATTTCTCACCGGAGTTATCCGGCTGTTGTCGTGTTTGTATGTGTGCATGGCAACAGGTGGGACAAGATCAGGGTTGAGGAGATGAAGAGAGATCGTGATTAGAGTGGAGACTACGGACTTTGATTAGAGATAGGGTTTGGACACTTGCTATTTAGTTGTTAAACCTTAGTGTAAATGATTGTATATAGTACAAGACTTGTACTTTACTTTTATACTGATATGTACAAGACTTGTACTTTAATACTGACATGTATATCAGAACGATTACCCGCACGTTCCGTATGTGATCTTGTAAAAAAAAAAATTTAGACCCTGTTGATTATAATTGATTAAATTATCCCAATAATGATTAAGAACATGATTAGCGTCCGGGTCCCCACAACAGGTGGT
>NW_027343377.1:0-2381 GCF_012295235.1 Primulina huaijiensis
CACCACTCAAATTTGTCAATGTTCACTGGCTTGGTCATAAAATCAACTATGTTGTCCTTTGTATGGATCTTCTGCATATCCACGCTTCCTTCTTCTACTACTTCCCGCACAAAGTGAAATTGTACTCCAATGTGTTTCGTCCTAGAATGAAAGGCTGGATTCCTTGCGATGTGCAAGGCACTCTGACTGTCACAAAACAAAGGAACATTCTCTTGTTTGTGCCTGATCTCCTCCAATAACCTTTTAATCCATATTGTCTCCTTGCAAGCTTGAGTAGCTGCCATATATTCTGCCTCCGTTGTAGATAACGCCACAACTGTCTGCAATTTTGAAACCCAGCTTACTGCTCCTCCTGCAAGTGTAAACAATAACCAGTAGTAGATTTCCTCTTATCAGGATCACCTGCATAATCTGAATCGACATAGCCCCTTAGTGTAAAATCCGATCCTCCATAACATAATGCAGCATTCGAGGTACCTTTAATGTATCTAAGGATCCTCTTAACAGTGCTCCTGTGGGGACCCGGGCTCTAACTCGATTATCTTTGGGATTAATTGGATCTTTGTTAGAAAATGTGGGTCAAAATTTTGCTTTTAACATACGACACATACATAAGATTTATTGCATTGCATGAAAAACAAATACATGTCTTGTTTCGTTCATACAATCAAACTAGTGTTTAAAAGTATTAATACATGTCTAATACAACAACTAGTTTCTTCCGCTACGCCCGTGATCACCACGCTATCACCTCTCAATCATCCTCGTCTCGACCCTGATCCTGCCCCACCTGTTGTTATGCACACATACAGACACAACAACAGCCGGATACTCCGGTGAGAACAAATCCCAGTATAAAACATGGTACACATGCATATACACAATATAAATCATGAAGCATGCTATCAGGAATAGAATCAATGGCAATAGGTTCCATAATCTATGAAACCAAATCAATATCAGCATGCAAATGAAATCGAAATCATATCTTGACTCGACTCGACTCTAACTCTAGGGATCCCGGTGTGAATAAGACGTCACAGTCTGCCACCTACCCTCCCAATCGGGGTGACGGTACGTCTTATTCCTANCCGAATCAACATGAATTATACCTTTCGTTGCACAGTCTTTATCGTGATCGAAATCTTGAAGTCGAATCTTGTCAATATAAATCTGAAATGGCAATGTCAAATATTACAAGATCAATCTCCAACTCCCGCCAATACTAGTACGGTTCAATATCAAATCTCGGTACATTTTGACGGCATAACGGCGTAATCTCACGATACCGGCCAATCCAACATCAATAATCTATAACCAACAACTCATAATTCTCATCATAGTAACATCTACAATACTGAAATCTGCATATACCCAAGTCAAGACATGCTGGAACATAAAAAGATCGCATATCATATCCGTTCTTCAATCCGATTGCGAGTATGAGTTCATAATAATCATAAAAACATATCATAGAATCAAATCTGATTTCTCCCCAACATCATGTTGCCAAATCAAATAAGAACATAACAAAACTTACATCCTTTAGAAGCCTATGATGCAAGGAGTTCAAATATAATCTCAGATCGAAAATCAGATGGTTAGATTCTTCAAAATCAACAATCTAAGGTAAGATGAAGCTTGAGGGAATTTCTGAACTTTCTCTCTCACTTTCCTGCTGAAATCTCGAAGGAAATGAAAAAATACACATTATATATGCATGGCAAGGACACTTGGCTTATTTTTCATTCTGCACGTCTCGCGCATCTGCGCGACCTCAACCGGCGCATATGCGCGAGACCTACTGTCTCGGCATATAACAATGTAATCTGCTGGCGCATATGCGCGCCCCTTCTCGGCGCATATGCGCCCACTACTCTGGACATCTCGCGCATATGCGCGCCTCTTGTCGCGCATATGCGCGAGACCTTCGTCTGGGCACATTTTGGAATCACACAGCTCGCGCATATGCGCGCCCACCAGCCGCTCATATGCGCGAGACCTTCGGGTGTCACACATAATTCTTGCACATATTCTCAACTCAACAATTCCAAGCCCATCTCGACATGCTCTGTCTATAACCATATCAATCAATCAATTATTCATTTCAAATTAACAGGATAAAATCTCGGGCGTTACATTTCTCCCCCTCTAAGACATAAATTCGTCCTCGAACTCGCAGGCAATAAATCAAAGCAAGTACAGGAGTAATATAATCAAAAGCTGAATAATTACTCACATCACGGAAACAACTCTGGATATCTCTGTCTCATTTCTGATTCTGTTTCCCAAGTCGCTTCTTCAATACTTAGACGACTCCACTGAACTTTCACTAATGGAATATTCTTCGTTCTGAGCTGTTTCTCTTTCCGATCAAGAAT
>NW_027343378.1:0-4106 GCF_012295235.1 Primulina huaijiensis
ATGTTTATGAGACTTTTAAACAGTGGGAGTTAGCCATGAAAGATGAGATGGATTCACTGTCATCCAATCACATGTGGGAGTTGTCAGAACTTCCTGAAGGTAAAAAGGTTTTACATAGCAAGTGGGAGTACCGGTTAGAACATGACGGTAGCAAGCGGTACAAAGAAATACTTGGTGTAAAAGGTGAAAAAGAAGTCATTGGTTACACTGATATTTTCTCTCTGGTGGTAAAGTTAACTACTATCAGGACTGTACTTGGATTGATGGTGAAAGAAGATTTACATCTGGAACAGTTTGATGTAAAGACGAGGTTTCTTCATGGAAAGCTAGATGAAGAAATGAATCAATCACAGGGATTTGAAGTACGAGAGAAAGAGAAAATGGTGTGCAAACTTCAGAAGAGCTTGTATGGTCTCAAACAAGCTCCAAGACAGTGGTACAAGAAGTTTGATGGTGTAATGAATAATGATGGTTTTCTGAAGTATCAGGCTGATCACTGTTGTTATGTGAAGCTTGGTGGTTATTATATCATACTACTGATATATGTAGATGATATGTTGATAGCAGGAGCTTGTCTGGAGAAAATTGATACACTCGAGAAAGAGTTATCAAAGGAATTTGCTTTGAAGGATTTGGATGCTGCAAAACAAATCNTTTAATAGGGTGGGGCCCACGCATTAAATAAAGTCTTACCAAAACGTTATCCCACATCGAATTTTTATTAAAGTTGGACGAGGGAATTAGTTATAAATAGAGCTCAATTCCTTCAGTTATTGTATCCCAAAATCAAAAGCTTTTTAGCTTTGATAAAAAGAGAGTGCATAGAAAAAAAGAGTGTATTTTTTTCTTGAGTGCGGGAATTCTCTTTGTGTGAGTTAGAGAAATTATTTTCTCGGTATACTCGGGTTGGGAGTGTGAGAAATATTGAGTGTATTGGTGTATACACTTGTTGTAATATTTCTCCTGTTATAAAAGTTGCAGTGCTCCGTGGACGTAGCCTATATTGGGTGAACCACGTAAATCTTTGTGTTCTTGTTGGTTATTTTATTCCGCAAGTTTTTGGGTACTATTATCATCGTGGTCGGCATCGTTTCGGGGGTGTAATTACCCAACATAAAATACATCCTGTAAGATATTTTTGGGAGAAGACCTGTGAGGAATAATGATTATAATTGACAGGAGTGAACTTGATATCCTTCTTGGATACTGTTGGCGGTCTCTCTCCGAATAAGACAGGAACCAGATCAGCGGCAGGACCTTTCGGCACACCTTTACTTAGTTGAATCAATGTGTCCTTCATCCGTCGATATGTCACCTACAAATGAATAACAAAATTCTAAAACAAAATTAGGTTCAAGTCAGATAAAACTTACTTCAACTAAACTCAAAAACTTGTAAGTTCGTTAGGAAACATTACGTAAATCTAAAAGCAAACATTCCTCCAATCTTAAAAGAAGAAAGACAATTGACGCATAATTTTTCCTTCAAAAAGGAAATCGTATAATCTTGAAACACTCTGGATTGACTGCAAGTTAAAAGTAACGAGGTCCCTCGCAGCTTTATGAATAACTTTGATCGAGTGCAGCCGAGTAATTTAGCAAAGGGATTCGATCAAGTCTTGAATCAAGATTTGAGTACCCTCCAACCCATAAAATTTTTGGGGTAGCAGAGTATTATTTTACAAGATTAGACAGAGGTTTGATACTGTAAACTACTACTAGAAAGGGGGAGTTATCTGTGTATAATCTGGCTCATTCTCATATAGGCGACTTAAAAACGTCGGTCGATCATTGCTTTTCTTAAGGCGAAAAGGTAGGAAAATTCAAACTTTAAATTAAAAAACTTAGCGGTAATGCATCCTCTAATTCATTGCATAACAAAATTATTATTATTATCAATGAAGTGGGAGATGTACCTCGTTTGCCACCTTTTCAAGGCGCAAGGGAATATTTAAACCCTCTTCTGTGATGTCATCAGAAGCAACCGTAATAGATGATCCTGCTCCATACGAAAATGTATTCTATTATTAATGTGTAGCATGATGTTTAATTTCCAAAACTTTGAAGCAAATGCATTGCTTTGGGGAAACATATGTACCTTTATTCGGTAAACAACACCCTGCCCAAGTGGAGGGGAGCCCAAATCAGCCTTGTTTAGTTTCAAAACCACGACATCATGATTTCCAAACCGGAGAGCATTAAGAATTGTTGAGGAAAGAAAACAGAACAGCAGCAAAGAAGAAAATGTTCATACATGGAAAACTTGAATCATTCTTAATATACAAAAGAGGTAGAAAAGAAAAAAAAGAAACAATCATACTACTTCAAAAACTAATATATTGCAGATTGTCCACTACAGCAATCATGTTATTAGGCATATCATAACTAATTCAAAGAACCGGCGAACCTCAAATGGAATCATCAAAAGGAAATCTAATTTTCTCCTTTTTACTGAACATTGACACATGCTTCGTAAGGTATCGTCATGCTTTGTAGGTTACTGCATTATATCCACTTAATACCTTGTGAGGAGGTAGTACATCTCCCTTGTTAGAGTGAAACTCCAGGAGTGACTTTCCCAATAGCCCTGTCTACATAAATGCAGCACTTAGAAAGTTAGAAGCAGCCAAAGAACAACCTAAACATTTCATCCAAAATACAATTAATATTAGTAGCAAACACACATAAAATATAATTTTAAGACAGTAACCTGAGCATCTACACACTTCAAGTTCAGAATAGCGGACCCTTTCTTTTGAGCAATGTCCAAACTCCTCATCGGCCCGAGTTCATTGAAACAGATATCTCAGCTTCCTAAGACAATCAAAATATACCCATTTAATTACTCCTAACAATAACCAGAAAAAAGATATCACTTCTTTCACGAACACATATTATCCGAATACCTCAGTCGATAATTTCCTTTATATCCAGTAATTATTATTATAGTAAAAAGGCCGAAGCTTGCAAATGAAATTAAGATAATACAAACCAAACCTCGAAATGATGATTAAAAAAATGGAAAGAAAACATAAAAAACATAATTCTTCGATCAAAATGCATATGAAAAGGCACTGGAAACAAGTAATCAAATCATACAAAAAGCAAACAAATAAATACACGGAAATTTGACTAAGAACGCATACTTCCTCCATGTCTATGAGAGGCGCCATGGTAGATACAAAATGTTCGAGCGTAATTTTGTCAGCCGAAGACTTGTTTCTTGACTTCTTTCCTTCGTCCTTCTCCATTGCTTCACACTCCACACCACTCTACTCCGTTCCGCTCCACTCTTCGCTCTTCGAATGTGCTGTTCGTAGCAGCAGTATTTATACGTGCAGACCTGAAAATCGTGTTTCTGTGCGAGGCCTGAAATCCTTTCTCGTGTTTGAACAAGGTGCGATCTTCATTCCATAAGGTATAAACAGAAATCCGATTATTTTATTTGAAGATTTTCTTCCTTGGTAGTTTTCCCATATTTTTATTTTGATTTTTTTCTTTAATTCTTTTAATTTATATACACCACTCATTTGAAATTAATTATTATAAATATAATTCTATTATAACTTCTTTGATAGCAACATACTTCCAGTGACTGCAGAGAACTTCTTAATCATTTCATGTATTATTATATTATTATTATTATTTATATTTTTATTAAATATAAAATGAGTAGAAATAATCAGCTTAAAGAGACTATGGAACATACTCATCATCATGATTGATGACCCAAATATTTAAATTTTGAACGCAGCAAAATGTAGATAATCAGCTTAAAGAGACTATATTTGCAAAAATCATTACACAAATTGCATTTTATGCCACCAAATTAAGTCACCTTTTCAAAAACCGACAAAAACAAAAATAGA
The DNA here is from genome assembly GCF_012295235.1 of Primulina huaijiensis. Classification (NCBI taxonomy): domain Eukaryota; kingdom Viridiplantae; phylum Streptophyta; class Magnoliopsida; order Lamiales; family Gesneriaceae; genus Primulina; species Primulina huaijiensis. Next base: position 3,869 of record NW_027343378.1, read on the forward strand.
AACAAAACAGAAAACAAAACCCATTAGCCCGCAGGGCAGGGAAAAAATGCCTTTATCCTGAAAAAGGTTCATGTTCAATCTTAAAGAAAAGAAGATGATTTTCACCAAGATTTAAACAAGCTGCAATATCGAATTCTCATTTGTATATAAGGGCATCACGCCCTGGTCCAACACCAACGTAGTGAATGGGAACACCAATGAGTTCTTCTATCCGTTCGACATACTTACGAGCAGTCTC
>NW_027343379.1:0-879 GCF_012295235.1 Primulina huaijiensis
ATTCAAAAAAACACGTCTAATCTTCCTTGATTTTGAGTAGGATCATGTAATGTTGCTAAACCATGCACAATTGGTATAGTTTCCCAATATTTTAAAAATTTGTTTTCCATATTTGCAACAAAATCACGCATAATAGAATCATGGCGATATTCAATAAATTTATAAAACATATTGAAAAGCAAAGGTCGAAACATGGTTGAAGTAGGGTAGTTAATGCCAGAAAATTTTTCGGTTGCTTCTTTAAAAATTTCTAACAAAGAAACACATTTACTCAAAATATTCCAATCATCGTCTGTTAGCATTAAAGTTTGTGTTGTAATATTATTATAATACGGAGTAACTAAATCTTTAAAACGTAATAAAGTATGAAGCAAGTGATATAAAGAATTCCATCTAGTTTCAATAGGAAGAGGAAATTCTTTAAATTTAATTCCGGTTGATTCGACTAGTGCTTTCCAGTCACGTCCATATCTTCTTTCACGTAATAATTTCCCACATAATTTGAATTTTTCTATTACAGTGGACATTTGTTCATCACAAGCACATTTAACACATAAGTTGATAATATGACACACACATCTAACATGAAGCAAATTACCTTCTAAAATTGGTTTTAGTGAATCTTTAGAATATTTAATTGCAAGAGTATTGGCACTCACATTATCTAACGTTATCGACATTATTTTATTTTGTATGCCATAAATCTTAACAACATTTAAAACATATCTAGCTATAGTGTATGCGTTGTGAGACGATTCTAAATGATCTAGCGCTAAAATTCTTTTTTGCATTGTCCAAGTTTCGTCAATCCAATGACATGTAATAACAAGATATGATTCATATTTTAAATTAGTCCAAATATCAGTTGTTAAACTAACT
>NW_027343380.1:0-402 GCF_012295235.1 Primulina huaijiensis
CTCTGGCTCTCATCTCTATCAACTGTACATCATTGGCCTGTTCTCCACGGATCCTGTCCGTCAATGTAGCCCGAATGACCAACGCTGAAAAACGAGCAATGGTTCCTGGAACCACCAAAGCTATCACCTCTCGTTCCAAGTCCAACAACAACGGCTTCTGAATCATAGAACTCAAAGAAGAACTTGACTTACGACTCAATGCATCCGCTACAACATTCGCCTTCCCTGGGTGATAACTAATCGTCACATCATAATCTTTGACAAGCTCTAACCACCGCCTCTGTCGCATATTGAGCTCTTTCTGGGAAAACAAATACTTTAAACTCTTGTGGTCCGTGAAAATTTCACACATTTCGACATATAAATAATGTCTCCAGATTTTCAGGGCGAAAACCACAGCTG
>NW_027343381.1:0-318 GCF_012295235.1 Primulina huaijiensis
GTATATAGAACATACTCCCCTTGCCCTGATGGCATAGATAACACTCGTGCTGATATCAAAGCTTGCTTCAACTTGTCAAAACTGTCTTGACACTCGGATCCCCAAATAAACTTCTCATTCTTCTTAGTCAAGGATGTCAATGGTACTACAATGGATGAGAATCCCTTGATAAATTTGCGATAATAGCCAGCTAGTCCCAAGAAACTGCGAATCTCGGTAACACTCTTCGGTACAGGCCACTCTTTCTCTGCCTCGACTTTGCTTGGATCAATCTCAACGCCATCACTAGAAATGATGTGGCCTAAGAAAGCCACTCTA
>NW_027343382.1:0-370 GCF_012295235.1 Primulina huaijiensis
CATCTTCGATAGACTCACTGAGGCTGAAAGGGCTGTTCGTTCAGCTGAAGCTGTCTGTGAGGCCGACCCTTCTGACGCGAATTGGACTTCCCTGTCCGATCGCAATGAGGATCTGGCCCGTATCACCGCCATGGAGGCGGATTTTTGGAAACAGAAAGCGGCTTGCCATTGGCTTGAGGATGGTGAGCGGAACACCAGACTCTTCCATAATATGGTGAGGAAAAAGCGTGTGTCGAATAAGATTTTCAGCATATGGGAGAATGGGGTCTGCCTGACGTCTCAGGATTTGATTCAGCAGTCGGGAGCCTTGTTTTTCCAAGAGCTGCTTACCGGGGAGCCCTCTGCGCTCGATTGTCCGGATTTTTCGGGT
>NW_027343383.1:0-653 GCF_012295235.1 Primulina huaijiensis
TTGCAATCACGCAGCTCGAAGTTCAAAAAAAGGTAGCATGTAACTATATACATCAAGGATATGTTTGCTGATTTTGTATCTCTTATTGGACCTTTTGATTTTGTCAGAATTTTATGTACTTTGTTCAAGTTGGTCTTGCAACAAAATGGAGAAACTGGAAGTCAGAACTAAAAAAGAAGTATTATGATCCTGAGTTGCCAATGCAAGTTCTTCTTGAAGAAAGAGATAAAAGAGGTTTTGTAGAACAATATGTGAAACTAGTTGTTTAGTGGAACTCAGAAAAATCAAAGGTATACAATATTTTATATGTTTAGAAAAATGTTCATGTAGACATTTGTCTTGTGTACCAAGTTGAATTTAATGTATCAGGAGAGAAGTGAAAAAAATAAGATTGCTCGGAACCAAAAGATAATGAATCAGACAACTGGAAGATATTCTTTCGCTCAAGTGCAACAAAAATTGGTAATTTATCTTATTAATCTTATAATTCTACATGCATTAGAATCTACAAACTTTTAACCAATTACATATTAGAAAAAAGAAAAAGGGCGACCTCCATCAAGAGTTGAATTATTTCATGCCTGTTTCACTCATGCTAGAAAAATTGTTAAGTTGTTTTATAAACTTCAACTAGATTACTTTCAAAGATATTT
>NW_027343384.1:0-202 GCF_012295235.1 Primulina huaijiensis
AATTGGGATCAAATTAAGCAACAAACAAAGTTACCAAAGGAGTGGGAATTTTACCATGCTCTAGTATTTTGACCATATCTCTCAAACTACTTGGTCAAATGGTTAAAATAAAATACTACAATTCAAACAACTCAATTATTCACATGTTTTATTTTAAGTGGAGAAGCAAAATTGGATGGGAAGATTTTCAAAAGTGATGTGT
>NW_027343385.1:0-414 GCF_012295235.1 Primulina huaijiensis
TATTAAAGTTATCACATAGTTATCGAATTAATATGCAACCCTCGAAGAACCAATGGTTGCAGATTCGATCGGGATATATGAGATGAAGGGACCGTACTGTATGCTAATCATAATCGACTGGTTCTTGCAGGCACTATCAGTTATACCTAGGGGATCATGGGGCGATGCTAATAGACGCTCTTACCATGATCCGATGGGTGCAATCAGAAATGAGTTCTGACATTCTTGATCAAAGGGTTGATGAAAAGAATGGGGTTAACTAGGGTAAACCCGAATAAGAATAAATGTTATTCTGAATCACAAAAGGTTGTGAACCCACGGCTAGCTGTATCCCTAAACCATTGAGGGTCACATAAACACTGGATCATCTGTTCCCGTTGAGAGAATGAATTCAAGTAGTTGAATTTATATTAT
>NW_027343387.1:0-701 GCF_012295235.1 Primulina huaijiensis
GGAGATGCCTCACGAATTCTACCCAAGAAATCCGACTCAATTACTATCAATGCTGCTACATAGTCATGTACAGATTTTCGACTAAGAGCATCAGCAACTTCATTATGCTTCCCAGCTTTGTGAACCAACTGAAAATCGAACTCACTTAGGAATTCTTGCCAGCGTGCTTGTTTAGGAGTCAACTTCTTTTGAGTCTGAAAATAAGTGTTGGCCACGTTGTCTGTGATTACCACAAACTTTGTGCCAAGCAAATAATGTCTCCACACCTCCAAACAATGCACTACTGCCATCATTTCTTTTTCATGAGTCGAGTACCTCAACTCGGCATCCTTCAGTTTCCGACTTTCAAAGGCAATGGGGTGTCGCTCTTGCATCAGAACTCCACCCAATGCACGGTCCGATGCATCTGTAAACAATTCAAATGGCTTGTCAAAATAGGCAATCTCAGCAAAGGTTCTGACACAATGGCCTTCTTGAGAGTCTCAAATGCCTCCACACACTGAACCGACCAAACATATTTGTTGCCTTTCCTCAATAAATCAGTCAATGGCCCAACGATCCGAGAATACCCCATAATGAATCTCCTGTAGTAATTGGTTAAGCCCAAGAAGGACCTTAACTCAGATTCTTTCGTCGGGGCAAACCAATCAACAATAGCTTGCACCTTCTTTTTATCCATGTGAATCTTTCCATGGCTTATC
>NW_027343388.1:0-947 GCF_012295235.1 Primulina huaijiensis
GTAACACCGAAGGAAAATGGTGTGATACATGTCAACGGAAACATGGTGGAGAATGTTACCGGAAGACAGGCGCTTGTTTTAAGTGCGGAAAGGTGGGTCATAGAATTAAAGATTGTCCAGAAAACAAGGACAAAGGGACGGGGCCCAGTAAACAGCATGAAAACAAGACTAATACTCGGGTGTACGCGATAACCCAAGAAGAAGCTGATAATACAAACGAAGTGGTGGCAGGTANGCCAAGAAGAAGCTGATAATACAAACGAAGTGGTGGCAGGTACCATTTTACTCAATAAAATGCTTATGCTTTGTTTGATTGTGGTGCCACACATTCATTTGTGTCTAGAAGATTTGCTAAAAAGCTTAAACTTAAACATGATACTATTAGTGAACCCTTAAGAGTTGCAACACCGACGAGTAAAGTAATTGAAGCACACAAAGTGTATCGAAACTGTAAAATTTGTATCAGCAATCAAACTTTCAAAGCTGAATTGATTCAACTCAATATGGTTGAGTTTGACATCATTCTTGGAATGACTGGTTGGCTAAAAACCATGCCATGGTATACTGTCAAAGGAAAGATATTATACTTCAGACTTCGAACAAAGAAGAAGTCATATACAACGGGAAATCCAAAGAACGGAAATCTCTACTATCTGCCTCACAAGCCTGGAAGGCCATAAAAGGAGGTGAAGAGATTTATCTGGCAATGATCAATGAGATCAAGGAAGAAGAAGCCCCAAAGTTAGAAGATATTCCAATTGTTCAAGAATTTCCAGACGTTTTCCCCAAAGAACTACGTGGTGAGATACCCGATAGGGAAGTAGAATTTGAAATCAACTTGGTCCCTAGTGCTACTCCCATATCGAAGGCAGCATACCGAATGGCTCCAGCTGAATTGAAGGAGTTAGAAGAGCAACTCCAGGAATTATTAGACAAGAAGCAGATTC
>NW_027343389.1:0-217 GCF_012295235.1 Primulina huaijiensis
CGCTTACATGATTCCCTAGGTATCAAATGACAGTGCCTGCAAGAATCATTCAAATATGGTTAGCGTACAGTACTGTCCCTTCAACTCATATATCCCGATCGATTCGACAACCATTGGTATATCGAGACTATGTGTCATGTTGTAGTTGCATCGATGGTATAATCTATGAAATCCCTTTCATAATTACCATCATAATCTGATCAGAGATTTCAAACTA
>NW_027343390.1:0-1091 GCF_012295235.1 Primulina huaijiensis
AAGTTGATTGGAATCTTCTCTAAGCATTATTCTAGTTAAAAAAGTGTTTTTATACCATTGAAAATTACTTAATTTTTTACATTTTAGATTTGATAGGAGTTCTGCATTTTTATCTTTTAGATGTGAAGGATCTCCAATAAAATGTAAGGAAATTGGTAATATTAAGGTTGCTACAGCATCTTGTTGTGGATTACCATTTTCATCTAGAATTGGTATTCCTTCTTCATCTGTTTTTATAGAGTTTAAAATATCTTCTTGTTGTTGATTTGTGAGATAGTAATCCCACCAACCTTTTATTTGACCTGAGAATCCTGCTATGAGGAGTTCAGCAATAGTTTTATCATGAGTCCCAATTTGGGTTTTATAGGCATTTGCAGCCATAGTCATTTGTTGTAATAAATTCAAGATGTTATATTCTGTCATTCCGTATATATTCCAATTGCAGACTGAAGATGCCTTAAAACTTGGTTGGCTCAATGGTTTTACTACTCCTAAATCAGGTGCAGGGATAATTTGTAGGGATTGGTCCCAACTTATTTTATTGATATTTGTAGAATTTTGGAATTGTTCTATGATTTCACTAATATCAGAATCTTGGCTTAAAGTATTTATTCTAGGGATAGATGAAGGTGTATCCGGAGCAATCTGATTCATTGTTTCATTAAAACTACTAGTTGTTGACATTATTCTACTTAATTGATCTTGAATGTTTTTTATAAATCCAAACTTATTATCTTGAATATTTTTTACACTAGGTTTAGATATTTGGTAAGGCTTAAAAACGGGATTTTTAAGTTTAGTATCATTGTTTTCAGGGTTTATTATTGGTTGTTTTTGTAAATGTTTTTCTAATTTATCTAATTGTTTTCCTATGGTATTTAAATTAACATTTGTGAAATTATTTTGTGTTATAATATTTTTTATGTTGACCTTATCATTTTCTCCTGGATTTTTTATTGGAATAGCTTCTATTTGTTGATTTTGCATATTTATTTTAATTCCTTGTAAAGGAGGATGATTAGATTGGATTATTCTAGCATCATTATTTGTTTGCCATTCTTGTGTTTTATTTCTTATTGTAACATGATTTA
>NW_027343391.1:0-221 GCF_012295235.1 Primulina huaijiensis
GCAAAATGGCATCAAACACTTGGGAAACTTGATGAAAGATGGTTCCCATTTCTTAACTGATTTTAAGAGATGCATGTATGGCATTGATGATGAGACCCGATTCGAGGAGGCTTGGAGTTTTCTACTAGAACAATATAATATTCAAGAAAACACATGGCTGCAATCCACTTACAATGTAAAGGAGAAATGGGCAGCTTGTTATATGAACAAGGCTTTCACAC
>NW_027343392.1:0-714 GCF_012295235.1 Primulina huaijiensis
AGTGAGTTCGAGAGAATAGCTTGTGATAAGAACGAGTAGCATAGTTCGTGGATCTACAATTTACATAGACATATGAAATTGGATACATGTTGATAGTAATAATCCTAAGGTTCGAAAGCTATGTGATTTCATAGATCTGCATGCAATTCACCTTTGATAAATAATTAAAGAAATTTAATTACTTCACTGAGTAGAATTAGTTTGGCATAACTCGAGAGGGCATGTTCAATTGTGTAGGAAATCTTGTCAAAAGCGTAAATCACTGTCGAGCGAATTAAGTAAATAACGAGGGGTAGGTGAACCGAGATTCCCAACAAATTCATTTCTCATTGAAATTTAATTAATCGGTATAGCTTATATTTCAGCATTTAATTCTTGAACTTGTCCATTGAGTTTTTATTTAATATGAGTAGTAAAAAACAATCCTTCAAATTTTGTTGCTAAAGATTTGATAACTGAAAATATTAATTGTAAAATACAGTCTCCAGTGGAACGATACTCGTACTCTCGTACATTATACTATTACTTGACATCGTGCACTTGCGATTATTTCGAGCTTGGATATTATAAATTTTTATTACGGATTTTACAGTGCAAGTTTTGCTCAACCAAGTTTTTGGCGTCATTGCCGGATACTGTTAATTCACAATTTTATTTTTAGTTATTTTTTTTAGCATTTTTTTTCTTTTTCCTGAGCTAACACTCCATATTCTA
>NW_027343393.1:0-469 GCF_012295235.1 Primulina huaijiensis
TTTAGTCCATAACTTATTTCGAAATTCCAATTAAGTCCTTTATGTTTTGAGAATTGCATTTTGATCCTTAAGAATTCGGAAATTGCACTTAGGTCCTTTAAATTTCGAATATTTGCCATTAAGTCCCTTAGATTTTTTCGAAAATTGCAAATTAAACCCCAAAATTCGAATCTCCCCATTAATTATGATTTTCTTTAATTTTGGCCCTAGAACTTTTTATTTGGAATCACAACATCCTTCACCTAAAATAAGGCACCAAATTCGAATCATTTCTCTAAGGTTTCTAAAATCATCACTTAAGTCCAACTAAGTAGAACATGCAACCTAATTTATTCTAGGTTGAAATTTGATCCCAAACAATTCTAATAACCAATTTAACATTTAATGCATAAATAAGCAATATAAAAATGTTAAATGACTAGGGTACCTGTGATGAGGGTAGTGTCTGCCTCTCCCTCAGCTTCCTCGG
>NW_027343394.1:0-3378 GCF_012295235.1 Primulina huaijiensis
AAAAAACTTTTATTGGGATGATCCGTATCTGTTCAAGTATTGTCTCGATCAAATTTTTCGACGTTGCATACCCGACAATGAGGTAAGTAGTGTCATTAAATTTTGTCATTCAGAAGCATGCGGAGGACATTTTTCTTCAAAGAAAACAGCTGCAAAAATCCTGCAGTGTGGATTTTATTGGCCCACTTTGTTTAAGGACACCCACGAAATCTGCAAGATTTGTGAAAATTGTCAAAAATTGGGTGCGATTTCAAAAAGAAACATGATGCTTTTGAATCCTATTATTGAAATTGAAATCTTTGATTGTTGGGGAATAGATTTTATGGGACCTTTTCCACCGTCGTTTGGATACTTGTATATTTTAGTTGCAGTTGATTTTGTTTCCAAATGGATAGAGGCAATTCCATGTCGAACAAATGAACATAAAATCGTCATCAAATTTTTAAAAGAAAATATTCTTAGTAGATTTGGAATTCCTCGAGCCATGATAAGTGATGGGAGAACTCACTTTGTTAATAAACCATTTGCTTCATTAATGAAAAAAATTGTATTACTCACAAAGTAACTACTCCTTATCATCCTCAAACAAATGGACAAGTTGAATTAGCTAGTAGGGAGATAAAGCAAATTTTGGAAAAAATTGTTAACTCAAATAGAAAAGATTGGTCTCTGCGACTTAATGATGCACTTTGGGCATATCGAACAGCTTTTAAAACATCATTGAATATGTCTCCCTATAGGTTGGTTTATGAAAAACATTGTCATTTGCCTGTGGAATTGGAACATAAAGCTTATTGGGCGATCAAAACTTTAAATTCAAGCATGGATGATGCCAACAAATTGCGTAAATTGCAACATAATGAACTTGATGAACTCAGAAATGACGCGTATGAGAATTCAAGGATTTATAAAGCAAAAATCAAATAATTTCATGATAAAACAATTCTTAGAAAATCTTTTGAGATTGGTAAAAAAGTTTTGCTTTATAATTCTCGACTTCACATATTCCCAAGAAAATTACGATCAAGATGGACAGGCCCATATGTTGTAAAGCATGTGTATACTTATGGAGCTGTGGATATTGAAAATCCTAAAAATGGTGATGTTTTTAAAGTGAATGGACACAGGCTTAAACCATTTTTGGAAAATGAAATCTTTCAAGAAGAGTTTATTTCCCTTTCTGATCCTTGATTTTTTTTTTGTTGCATTTAATTTTGTTTGTTTTTATTTCAGGTTTCCTTAATCCTTTTATTTTTCCGGTTAAATGGCGGATAACGGTACTCCGTACTCTCATAGTCGGTTAATCAGTTTCCCATAATTGCTGATACAAAAATTAAAAAAAAATCATTTCTTTTCTTTTCAAAATGGATGAAATTCTCTCAAAAATTTGTAAATATTTTCCCTCTGTTTCTGAAAATGTTCTAAGAAAAATTTATGCAGGAAGGTGTGAAAGATTGAGATTGCTAATGCAAAAAGGAATTCCAGAAGATATTCGTCTTGTAATAGAAGCTAAGGTCCGATTAGGAGGAGAAGTTCCACAATCATTGCTCATTCGGTATTTGCCTGGATTAGGAAAAAGCACTTATGCGAAAAAACGAAGGGCCAAAAGTTTAGGGGTTTGTCATAAGTGTGCAAGATGGACTTGTGACAAACGATGCAGATCTTTGGGATGTGTTTCCAATAACAGAGAAGATAAAATTNTTACTGTTTATTCTGTTTACAACTGTGACCCATAGTTTTGTCCTGATAACATATTATCCCTATAAAATCTCTCATCTTTCTCTCTATTTTCGCAGGAAAAAAAAAGAAAAAAGTAAAAAAAACATGGCTGGAACCTCTGCACAATCATTGAAAAATATTTGTGTATTTTGTGGGTCGAGTCCTTGAAAAAATGAAGTGTTTGTAGAAGCAGCGAATAATCTTGGAAAGATATTGGCTGAGAGAAAAATTCACTTGGTATATGGGGGAGGTAATATTGGGTTAATGAGATCTGTTTCAACATCTGCTCATCTTGGAGGTAGTAAGGTTTTGGGTATTATTCCTACAGCTTTAGCTGAAGAAAATATTACAGGTGTTACGATTGGTGAGAAATTAAAAGTTTCTTCTATGTATGAAAGATATCACAAAAATAATTGAAATTCTGATGCTTTTATCGCACTACCAGGTGGTTTTGGTACATTAGAAGAAATTTTTCACGCTGTTTCTTGTGCACAACTTAATATCCATAATAAACCTGTGAGCTTGTTGAATATCAATAATTATTATGACAGTTTGTTGACATTTCTTGATAAAGCTATGGAACAGAATTTCATTTCAGAAAATTCACGACGGATGCTCATCTGTGCTTCGACTGCCGACCAATTACTTGATGATTTGGAAGCTTTTGTTCATAAGCCTGATCCGATGATAACAAAGATCAATTGGTCGCAATCAAACAATAAGAAAAGGAAGTTGGATCATTGATTCAAAAGTCGTGAATTGGTTTGCGTTTGTTTCAGTTTGTTATCTTCAATAAAATTCTAGGTGATATCTCTTTCATTATGTACTCTTTATTAATAGTTATTTTGACATTAGGGACAATGTCATATTCTGATTGGGGGGAGAACAAACTTATAAAAAAAAAATTAAAAATTTTTTTTTAAAAAAAAGTAAATAAATATATATATATATTATTTTAAAATAAAATCATGTTTATTGTTTGTATCTTAGTAATTTTTGCAAAAATGTCATACATTACATGTTTGAAAGATTTAAATTAGAACATGCATTAATCTAATTAAGAATGTTTAAATTTTTATTTGAAAAAAAAATAGTCAATTTTAATATTCTGATCAATATAAAATATGATTTATGAAATCTTTTTGAGTGATTAACCATTGTGATAAAATCAGGTATTAAAGTATATGGCCCAAGATATATCTTAAAGTATATGTGTAAAAAAATAATATTTTATTTGTGGTTGTCTCCCCAAATTTGGCTATAAATAGGGGTGCATTGTAATGTATTGAGATATCCCTCATTCTATGAACAAACCTTTGAGTTCATAGTATTTCTCTCTATATTTTTCCTTTATTTCTTCATTTAAATACAATTACCATGTTAATTTCATATTCAAAGTTTTACACTGTGAATAATGAATAGCTAACTTCCTAAAGTTGAGATGATAAGGTGAAACTCTTGGCATGATAATAATGTTATTAAAAGGTAAGAATCTATGTTTTATATTATTTAATCATTATTTATTGTTTATGTTATATTTATTTCTTTAAACATTTTTATACCCTACTTATAAGTGGGAGTTTTGATTTATTGTTTCTATATGTTACACTAAAATCTTGGAACCATTTAAATGTTTGTTTGGTATTACCAACCATTTAA
>NW_027343395.1:0-651 GCF_012295235.1 Primulina huaijiensis
GAGAAATATATATGTCTTATCACATATAAATCAGGAAAGAAATATTTGATTGAAAAACTATCAATGCTCCCTACTGGATTGCATTATACACATATAAGTCCCATTGAATCAAACATGGTAGTTGATAATTCTTCAATATTAACCAATTGGCATGATCGATTAGGACATCCTGGTACAACAATGATGCGAAGAATTATAGAAAATATACATGGTCATCCGTTGAAAGACCAGAAGATCTTTCAGAATAATAAGTTTCAATGTAAAGCACGTTCTCTTGGAAAACTTATTATAAGACCATCACCATCCAAAATCCAAACTGAATCACCAAGGTTTCTTGAATTCAGGGTGATATTTGTGGACCAATTCATCCACCATGTGGACCATTCAGATACTTTATTGTATTGATTGATGCCTCCAGCAGATGGTCACATGTATGTTTATTGTCAACTCGAAATGTTGCATTTGCAAGATTACTTGCTCAAATAATAAAATTGAGGAATCAATTTCTCGATTATACAATCAAAAAAAGTAGACTTGATAATGCTGGTGAATTTACTTCCCAGACTTTTAATGATTATTGTACGTCTATGGGAATCATTGTTTAGTATCCTGTTTCTCATGTACATACACAGAATGGATTGGCTGAATCAT
>NW_027343396.1:0-377 GCF_012295235.1 Primulina huaijiensis
AAATAATTCTGAGAATTTCTGTCTCATGTCTGCTTTAGTCTCCCACGTAGCTTCATCAATGCCATGACGACTCCAGTGAACCTTCACAAGAGGAATAGTCTTGGTTCTGAGCTGTTTTTCTTTACGATCAAGAATCTGGATCCGATTTTCAAAATAACTCAGTGTCTCATCAAGTTCTGCTTCGTCTGGCTGAAGAATATGAGATGCAACCGGAAGATATTTCCTCAATAAAGAGACATGAAAGACATCATGTATTCCAGATAAAGACGGCGGTAGGGCAAGTCGATAGGCATGATCTTCTATCTTCTCGACAATCTCATACGGCCCAATATATCGTGGAAACAATTTCCCTTTCTTGCCAAATCTGACAACGACTC
>NW_027343397.1:0-463 GCF_012295235.1 Primulina huaijiensis
TGTTTGACAAACCAATTATTTATTGGAACTAACTGATCAAATATTTAGCTTGCCTAACTAAAGAGTATCGCGCACATTATCTAAGGCAACCGAACCCAGCTGAACTGAACTTTCGAAGAAAACCAACTGATCAGTTGAACTTAATTGAATTCTCGAAGAGAGCTGACTGATCAGTTGGAAACCGATCAGTTGATATATTCAGCCGTATGCTTCCTTCAACTGAACATGTCTCGGGAAAGAACGATCAACCGACAAAGAGACATAGAAGATTGCAATGCCGCACCTAAATCAATACAGCTTAGAGCGTTGAAAGCAGTTAAGACACCGCATCATAATAAATGAAGGAAACAATATCCAAGGAATAATCAAGTAAAAAATCAACGGATACAAAGATTCAAATTCATCACAAGTTACTGTGGGAAAGAAAGCATATAAATAAGTGAACAAAGCAGCTGAGAAGTAG
>NW_027343398.1:0-611 GCF_012295235.1 Primulina huaijiensis
TCAGGCACGACCCACTGGTTCAACGGCATTTCTTGAAGTAAATGTTGTAAGCAAAAATGAATTTAAACCTGGAAAACAAAATCAAAGTTATAGACAAGATTTTGGTCGAGGACAAAATCGAGGTCGTGGTCGTGGACGTGGACGTGGAAGTAGTCGTGGTCGTAGACGCGGCCGTGGTTTCGAAAATAATCGAGATAGTTACTCATATAACTCATCTCAAAAGAGCGTCCCAAACCATCCACTGAAACGGCATCATGAGAATATGAGTGTTAATGAAAATCACTCAAAAAGATTTGAAAGTCCTTGTTTCTGATGTGGTACTCCAGGACATTGGTCCCGTATTTGTCGAGCCCCTGAGCACCTTTGTAAACTTTATAAAGAATCAATAAAGGGGAAAGAAAAGGAGACCAACTTTACTGAACACAGTGAATCTTTGAGTGGTTTAACTCATTTTGATGCTGGAGATTTTCTGATTGATTTCTCGGACAATGATCAATTTGCTGGTGGAATAGATATGTAAAATATTTTATTTTTTTCATGTACTCATATGATAATGTTTTATCGTATGCTATATTTTTACATATGTATTGTATTTTATTTTATTTTTATAA
>NW_027343399.1:0-402 GCF_012295235.1 Primulina huaijiensis
CTGAGTATCTTATTTATGAAATCAAGTATTTTGAAACTGAAATTATGTACTTATCAAGTAAACTAAGTACTTTAAAAGTTTCATGTTTAGTTGGGAATTTGATATTTTTTTCTTTACAAAATAGATATCACATGAGAAGGATATGTCGTCCAAATGCATCTTCTAAGGAAAGACCAACACTTGGTGAACTTACGTTGCATATTCGAATATCTAGTATTTTAATACCCATTATGAGTATATCATTTACCAAATCAAGTATTTTAAAATTGAAATTAGGTATTTCGCAAGTAAAACTAAGTACTTCAAAAAATTCAATGCTTAGTTGAGAATTTGTTTTTCTTTTAAAAATAAAAAAAAATTTAAATAAAATATACATGTCATCCAAATGCATATTTAATGGAA
>NW_027343400.1:0-232 GCF_012295235.1 Primulina huaijiensis
GATGACATTCTTGCATATTCAACAAGTGAGGAAGACCGCAAGGAATATCTTCGTCTTACTCTGCAGATGCGTAGAGAAAAATAACTATATACTAAATTTAAGAAATGTGAATTATGACTAAAAAACGTCATATTCCTTGGTCATATAATCTCTTAAATTGGCATATCAGTGGGTCACAAGAAGGTGAAGACAATAATGGATTGACCTTGATCGAATACTGGAATAGAAATTC
>NW_027343401.1:0-428 GCF_012295235.1 Primulina huaijiensis
ACCATGACTTGAAAGCCAGGTGTTATATGCTGACTTCTATGAATGTTGAGCTGCAGAGGCGTTTTGAGGATGCAAGGAGTGCTGCTGACATTCATTTGCATCTCAAGGAGCTCTTTGGTGAGCAGACACCGCCTCTTAGGCATGCAACCGTCAAGGAGCTGATCACTTTGCGCATGCGAGATGGGGCCTCGGTCCATGAGCATGGCCTAAAAATGATTGGGCTCGTGGACAAGCTCGTTGGCATGGATTTGATTTTGCCTTCGGAGTTGACCACTGACGTGTTACTCTTATCACTGCCTAGCTCATTTGATCCTTTTGTGGTGAATTTCAACATGAACAAGCTAGAGCCGACCTTTGAGGAGTTGGTGAATATGCTTGTTACTTTTGAATCAACCATCAAGAAAGAGAAGTCGGTTCTTTATGTGGGT
>NW_027343402.1:0-2133 GCF_012295235.1 Primulina huaijiensis
TCTCAGTTTTCAACGACGGTGACAAAAAATGCAATAAATTTCTCTCTTACATATTAAATGCAACAAATTAATAATAAAACAATATTTTTCTCAACTAATATCCAAGAGCAATAATTCAAAACGCAATAAGTCAAGTACATCAATTGTAATCAGTGTCAATCAAAATTCTAAACCAGGCGAGTTGTGTCATGTACAAGAGAACGATGAAATAGCCTAATTGTCTTGTTGATCTGCATGAAGTATTTTGTNACAAAAATGATTGGAAAATTCATAATTTAAAATCACGATACATTCTTCAATATTTTTTTTATAATTATTGATTAAATATTTGATACATATATAATCTACTAATTTAATACAGATCAGAACCATATATTTTCTTTTTAAAAAAATTTAAAACAATGTTAAAACAAAGCCACAAGCAAGAAAGTCAAGAAAAATTTATCATTCTTACCTAGAATTATTGAATATCATGAGCTAAAACCTAATCTTACATGGTTATACATGCATACATATATATACATACATATATATACAAATTATATATATCACACACAAATCTCCTATAACGATGATATTTAAAGGTAGCATCGGTAACCGCAACCAATACACACAATTAATAAGAGTTTCAGATCAATAGCACCATAAAAATATAAACAAACAAAATCAAATAAAAAATTCGATAGCCAAAAAATTAGAAAAAGAATTAGACATTTAAATAAACAAGAAAATCTAACCTTGTATGTTATAGTATTTCCCTGTAAAAAAAATAATAATAAAATTGAGTGAGAGAGAAAAAAAAATGAGAAAAAAAGAAAATAGACAAAAGAAGATGACATGAAATAGCCGAGAAGAAAACAAAAATGTGTGAATAATGTTTATGGAAGAGGGAAAAATGAGGAAAATGGAGGGAAAACAAAAGAAAAAAGGAGAGGGAAAAAAAGTAGAAAAAAAAAGAATTAAAAAAATTTAAAAAAAATGCCATGGCACAGCATCACCTACAGTGGTGGTACCACTGTAGGTGATCCGGGTCCCACGGCACATACCTAATATTCATCAAGGGAGAATTCAAAAGTTTCAAGAGAAAATTAAGTCAAGGTCGTTTGTCGCAATTGTCAATGGTTTTTTGTGCGTAAAATACGCAAAGACACGCCATGTTCTTTCCTTCAATCATCTATCACACCATAATATTTATTTGAACATGTTTTGTATGAAAAACAAGTTACACTTTGTATTATTTTCGTTTTTTATGCATCTACTTGCCTAAACTCATGAATTAATGCATCAAAACATTATTTATATGTTCATGAAGGGGCTGCCATGATTAGAAGATGTTTAAGGGTTGTTTTTACACGCCTAAGGGGTCTTAGAACACACGAAACATGCTGCAAAAAAAATTGAATTGAGCTGGAACCGTAGGAAATTCAGAAAGATGAAGCCGTGAGCTTCTATGGCATGTACAAAAATTCAAGGGACTTGGCTAGGGTGCATGGGGACTTGGGGCTCGACCAGGTCTGGGTGTTGGGTCCTAAGGGTCGTGGCTAGGTCTGCTAGGACTCGTGGTTCAGGCTGGGGAGGAGTCCATGAAGGTTAGGACACTCCCCAAGCACTTCTCGCGTTCGGTTCCTGTACAGGGGGCTGCGGCTCGGTTAGGGGCTGGGCTAGGGGGTCTGGACGGTGGCTTGGGATGGTTCAGGGAGGGGTAGGAAGCGTAAGGGCTCGTGGTGGCTCGAGCAAGAGCCCACGTGAAGGAATGCACGCACACAAGGGGGAGGGGGCACGCGCAGGCAGTTTCTGATTCAGGTGCTTCGTGCGCTGGTTTCAGGACATGGGTTGGTCTGGGCTTGGGCGGGGTCCAGGGAAGGTTAGGGATAGGTGGGCTCGGTGGTTAGATGGCTGGTAGAGTCCTAGGCAACTAGGAAACCCAATACAGCAAGAACACCCTACACGCACACACAGCACATGCCGCGGGCCTTATGTCCAGCGAGTTTTTGAGCGGGCCAGGGCTGGTTTTTCGGGCTGGGCTTGGTCAGTAGGGTCCCTAGGTTTTGGCTCAAGGTGGCTCGGGCGTGGCTTGAGTAAATTAGAAGATGGGCTCGGTGTGTTCGATAAGGTGTCAATTTCGAATTTAAT
>NW_027343403.1:0-858 GCF_012295235.1 Primulina huaijiensis
AGAAGAATCATGGTTTATACCTTCCTTCGTCATGGTGAAGATGCGCCCCTGCACCTTCTCTTTACTCAATCCTCTCGGACAGTCCTTAGCAATATGGCCTGCAGTACCACATCGATAGCAAGTACGAGTACCAAATCTGCACTCTCCCCTATGATGCTTACTACACTTGGGACACAACGGCTTCTCTGGATCAGATGGAACTGTCGGTGCTTTAGAACTCTGCTCTATCTTGCCTTTCCCCTTGTAACTGCCTTTTCCTCTTTGGCTCGAACCTTGACCTCTTTGAGCAATAGCCTGCTGCCTCGCTTGTCTCTCTCTAGCAATATCCTTCTCATCTTGCTCGGCTAACAATGCTTTAGCCACAATCTCTTTAAATGTCACAGCCTTAGACATATTGATGTCCCTCCTGATCTCTGCTCGAAGGCCTCTAATGAAATGAGCACCCTTGTCTTTGTCATTTGAGGCAATATATGGGGCAAATAGACAGCCTTCCTCGAACTTCAAAATGTACTCGTCAACATTCATACTTCCTTGACGAAGCTCTAAAAATTCAGTCACCTTCCTAGCTCGAAGTGCATCTGGGAAGTACTTGTCATAGAAAAGATCCGTGAAATCTTGCCACTTTAATGCCGGAACATCAACACCTACTTTGGTAGCATTCCACCAAATACGTGCAGCTTTGACTAGCATGAATACTGCACAACCCACTCTGTCCTTGTCTTCATAATTGAGATGATCAAATATCGCCTCAAGTGCTTTAATCCACTCTACGGCCACCAATGGATCATTGCTTCCTGCAAACTCAGGCGGATTCATTCTCTTGAAAGCAGAAAATACCCCATCGGTTCCAACTGCTTG
>NW_027343405.1:0-3766 GCF_012295235.1 Primulina huaijiensis
ACTCGGCGGCGACCGGTCGGAGTTGAGGCGTTGGCCGGAGAAGGTTGGGGGAGCTCAGAACCGGTGGTGAAACGGAAAGACTCGGTCGGGAAACGGCTGAAATCGACGGGGAACTCGCTCAAAATCGAAGAACCCACTTGAATTTGGGCGTTTTCGATTCGAGATGTATTTCCAGAAATTGAAGACACCAAACGTTTACCCATGTCGTGAGGAGTATATGGTACAAAGGAATTTGAATTTGGTGTATGCACGGCGGCGGAATCGACGGAACAAGGCGGCGCATCAAGCGTTTGGAGGGGCGTGTTCGTAGATCTGAAATTCACGGCAATCGGCGAGGAATCAGACAACGGCACTGGGACCAATTTATGCATCTTGGAGTGGGCATTCCAGATCGGGCCTTGATTTGAAGAACGGTGGTTGGAGCTAGCCGGAATCGAAGAAATCGTGGGCGGCGCACTCGTGAACAGTGCCGTCGGCACTTTGGGAGTTAAATCGGAGGGGCAAATCAACTCCGATTGACATGAAATTTTAACAGTAGACTCGCCTTGAAGAGACGAATCCATCGGTATATGATTTGTAAAAAACGGAGGTGAATTGGTCGGAGACGACATTTTGGACGGAAAATTTGGATTTTCGGACATCAAATTGGACAGGCAAATCAACTCCGAATGAGCTGAAAGTTTAGTATGTTGGTCGCCTCGACGAGGCGTTTCAGAGGGACCGGCGAACCGGTCGGGAACCGGCGGCGAACGGCCGGCCATACTGGAGGCGATTTTTGAGGGGAAAAAATGGGTTTTTTGGGGCACTATTCACTAGGGAGAAAATTTTTTGGGGGCTAATGGTTTAGGGTTTAGGGTTTAGGGTTTAGGGTTTAGGGTTTTAGGGTTTTTCGGTTTAGGGTTTAGGGTTTAGGGTTTAGGGTTTTAGGTTTAGGGTTTTGGAGTTTAGGGTTTAGGGTTTAGGGTTTAGAGTTTAGGTTTAGGGTTTAGGGTTTAGGGTTTTTTTTTTTGGGTTTAGGGTTTAGGGTTTAGGGTTTTTTTTTTTTTTTAATTTTTTTTTTTTCCAATCTTTTATTTTTATACAACAACAGAGCGGTACAAAGAAAGCCTTATGAGAGGGGGACTGGGCCAAGACCTCCACAAGAAGGCTATACAATCACAACATAAAACATAAAGAGCAACATACTACAACAGGGCAACCAGAATGTGCCCCGGAATACATCAAGCAAAATAACACAAAAGGATGGGCAAGGAGAATCCTGCAGTAAGCGCCCATCAGCTACAACCAGAATCAGGTGGTCGCCCATAAGGTAAACCCGCCTGACTCTTCTGAGTCCTGTAAAACCTGCGCTTCTGAGAGCGCGTACGACCAGGTAGTGGCAAAGACTGACAGGCTGTAGTAGGGGGAAGAGCCAACTCAGCCACACTAGGACCACTCCCAAGGTCGATCTTTATAGGAGTAACTGAAACAGAAGCTGGAGGATCAACCATCTGCATCGGAACTGAGGAAACAATCACCAGATCAGGAACAACTGGGACCACAACTACCGGATGAGAACTCACCTCAGCACGATCACCCTGAATATCAGCAGAAAGAACAGAAGAAACCACTACAGAAATGGCCGGAGGAGAAGGCACCGAAGCAACCACAACCTCAGGCGCAAAAGGAACATCCTCAACTATAGCCTCAAAATCAGGAGAAGAAGACAAAGGGCGAGAGGAGGGACAGCCACCGGAAGGTCCACCCAGAAAGGAATCTCCTGGAATACCATGTAAAACCTCAAAAGGGTTACTCGAAGGAGAAGCCTGGGAAGTAACCTGAGTAGAAGCTTGGCGACGCCGATGTCGCTGTTGGGTCCAACCCGGCTCAGCACTCCCAGAACCAAGACCACTGGGAGGAATCGAACCATGCGGAACACCCTGAGACTGACAAGTAAATCCTGGAGCAGAAGCCGAAGAAGTCTGAGGCTGGTTTCCCTGAACTTTGGAGCGGCCACCAGAAGGTTTGTAACCAGGGCGAGCACAACGCTGGGAAGAGTGACCCAACATCTTACACTCAGAACAGTAAAATGGAACTCGTTCATAAACCACATCCAAGTGAAGAACATGAGAACCCCATCCAACCCAAATCTTATCCGGACGGGGTTGGGAAACATCAATCTCCACACACACACGGGCAAAGGAACCACGGGAAGCCGTTGCAGTAAAATCATCCATCTCAACTGGAGTCCCCAAAAGCTTGGCAATCATAAAGAGAGACCTCCTCGAGTAAAGATGAAGGGGTAAATTTGGAATTCTAACCCACACCGGAGCAAGAGGCGATTCCTCCGCAAAATTAAATTCCGGAGTCCACTTAGAAAACCTAATCACCACCGAACCAATAGAAATAGTGCCAAGAGACGAAAATTTCAGAAAATCCTCCTCACGATTAAGAAGGAAAGCCATGAACCCCCAAGGCAGAAATCGAATTCGAGGCGAGCCCACGAACTCAAACTGAGAAATAGCAGTCAAAATAGCACTATTGGGGGTGACACCCCTATTCCCAGTAATGCGTCCAAGCAAAGTAAATTTTAAAGGCGCAATCAATTTAGAAATAACCTCATCCGGGAATAGTATACCTGGTATACCATCAAGTACCTTCGGCTCAAAAAACTTATCCATCACTTCCGCAACACCAGCAAACGTTTTAACTCGAGGCACGGAAGATGCAGGAGCAAGGAAATCACGGAATGAAGGAACAGATGCAGGCAAAACAACACTTTTCTGCCCCGAGTTGACTGCAGAAATAGTATGGTTGACTGCCGAGTCAACCCGCCGAGAGCAACCGAGTGACTCGCCCGAGTCAACTCGTGAGTCACCTTCCGGAAACACACCAAGGGCCGGCGAAGATGAGGTGAGGCTACAACCTGTCGATACAGCACAAGAACCGCTCGAAAAAAGGCCGAGGAAGACCAAACTCGGCGATGAACTCGCTTGAGAAAATGGGAATTGGGCGTTTTTGATCGAACCAACATTTTCGAAAATTGAGTGTGCCAATGTGTTACCCATAGCTTGTGGAGTGTTTTGTAGAGAGTAATTGAAAATCGGAGCACGGATTCCGGAGGAATTGGAGAAAGAAACCGGCGCCGCTAGGGTTTGAGGAGAGGCAACGGTAGATCTAAAATTTCCGGAGCAATCGGACGTAATCGACAACGGGTCTTGAACCAATATACTCGAATTAAGACAAGGATTCCAGATCGGGGCTTGGATTGAACAATAGACATCGGAGCTGGCCGGAATCGAGCAAAACGTGGTCGGTGGTCGCGTGAACAGTGCAGGCGGAACTTTGGTGGTAAAATCGAAGGGGCAAATCAACTCCGATTGGCGTGAAATTTGGACAGGAGCCTCGCCTTGAAAAGACGAATCCAAAGGTGTATCATTTGTTAAATTTGGAGTGGAACTCGCCGGAGCAGTTACTGTAGCCGGAATTTTCGGATTTTCGGACATGAAATTGACGGGGCAAACGACCTCCGAATGGGCTGAAATTTTAGAATGTTGTGCGCCTCGAAGAGGCCCTTCAGGTGCACCGATGAACCGGCCGGTAACTGGTGGCGATCGGCCGGCCGTACTGGCGGCGATATTTGAAGCGAAAAGTAAGGTTTTTTTAGGCACTATTCACAGGAGAGAAAATTTTTTGGGGGCAAATGGTTTTTTTTGGTTTAGGGTTTGGGGTTTGGGGTTTGGGGTTGAGGGTTTAGGGTTGAGGGTTTAGGGTTTAGGGTTTAGGG
>NW_027343406.1:0-421 GCF_012295235.1 Primulina huaijiensis
CGTCTTCGTCGTATTGATTTGTTTTGTGTCAAAACAAATTTCAGGAATGTATATGTTGTTTCTTTGCTCTTCAATCAAGTCCTATAGATATTTTTAAACCATTATATAACCATGATTCAAGCAAAAATCACGAAATTGACAGCAAGTTCCCAAGTAAAAATCTGCACAGATTTTCTCAACTCATTTGATTTCCAACTTCACGGTTTGAGATGTTTTGTTGATTACAGGGTGTTGCTTCGTTTCCAGGCACACATGACTACTTCTAGGAATGTTTTAGAGTGTGTTAGGGAGTTATTTTTTCACTGATTTGGGTCCAAACCTTTCAAACAAAAGCATGACAGCAAATGTTTTCCCACAAGCCACAGATTGGGTCACAATTTTCTGTCATTGAGTTGTTTAAGGGCTATTCGAATCCTGGCTG
>NW_027343407.1:0-757 GCF_012295235.1 Primulina huaijiensis
GATGAAGACAGATATTGCAGAGTTTGTGTCTAAGTGCTTGAATTGGCAATAGGTGAAGGCCGAGAGAAAGAAGCCCGGAGGGTTACTTCAGAGTTTAGCTATTCCTGAATGGAAATGGGATCACATTTCCATGGATTTCGTCACGAAGTTACCACGATCATCCCGAGGCTGCGATGCGATTTGGGTTGTGATAGATACATTGACCAAATCCGCATGCTTCATTCCGTACAAGATGACGTACAGATATGATCAGATGGCAGATATATATGTCAGAGAGGTTGTCAGAGTACATGGTGTGCCGAAGTCGATCGTATCAGATCGTGATCCACGATTCACTTCACACTTTTGGCACAGTCTACAGCAGGCTCTGGGTACGACTTTACACTTGAGTACTGCTTACCATCCTCAGACAGACGGACAGTCAGAGCGGACTATGCAGACTTTAGAAGATAGGCTGAGAGCTGTAGTACTAGATTTTGGTACTAGTTGGCAAGATTCACTAGCTCTTGGTGAATTCTCGTACAACAACAGCTATCAAACGAGCATTGAGATGGCACCGTTTGAGGCATTATACGGGAAAAAGTGCAGATCTCCGCTGTATTGGGATAACATCTCAGAGGTAACAGATTTAGGGCCAGATATGATTCGTGAAATGACAGAGAAAGTAAAGATAATTCAGAAGCGAATGAAGACAGCGCAAGATAGACAGGCAAAGTACGCGAACATCAGACGTAGACCGTTATTGTTTGAGCAGGGA
>NW_027343408.1:0-2114 GCF_012295235.1 Primulina huaijiensis
ATTATATAAATACCTATTTTTGTTGGTTATCTTCTCTTTCCACTCTTCATTCCCAATGCATTTGGATGACATGTAAATTGAATTTAAATATTTTTTATTTAAAAACAAAAAACAAATTCGCAACCAATTGAACTTTTTGAAATACTTAGTTTTACTTGCGAAATACTTAATTTCAATTTTAAAATACTTGATTTAGTAAATGAAATACTCAGAATATGTATTAAAATACTGAATATTCGAATATGCAACATAAGTTCACCAAATGCTCGCATTTTCATCCAAGATCCATTTGGATGATATGTTCATTTCATTTAATTATTTTTTTTATTATTAAAAAAACAAATTCGCAACTAAGCATTGAAATTTTTCAAGTAATTAGTTTTATTTGCGAAATACCTTATTTCAATTTTAAAATACTTGATTTGGTAAATGAGATACTCATAATGGGTATTAAAATATTGGATATTCGAATATGCAATGTAAGTTCACCAAATGCTCGCATTCCATCCAAGATGTATTTGGATGACATGTTCATTTCATTTAATTATTTTTTTATTTTTTTTAAAAAAAAATTCGCAACTAAGCATTGAACATTTTGAAGTACTTACTTTTATTTGCGAAATATATAATTTCAATTTTAAAAACTTGATTTGGTAATTGAGATACTCATAAAAGTTAATAAAATACTGGATATTCTAGTGGTCAATGTAAGTTCATCAAGTTCTCGCATTTCTATCCAAGATGCATTTAGATGACATGTACATTCATTTAAATATTTTTTAATTTTTAAAAGAAAACAAATTCGCAACTAAACATTGAACTTTTTGAAGTACTTAGTTTTACTTGCGAAATACCTAATTTCAATTTTAAAATACTTGATTTGGTCAATGAAATACTCGGAATGAGTATTAAAATACTGAATATTAGAATATGCAACGTAAGTTCACCAAATGCTCACATTTCCATCCAAGATGCGTTTGGATGACAAGTTTATTTCATTTAATTATTTTTTTTATTGTTAAAAATAACAAATTCGTAACTAATCATTGATTTTTTTCAAGTACTTAGTTTTACTTGCGAAATACCTAATTTCAATTTTAAAATACTTGATTTGGTAAATCATATACTCAGAATGAGTATTAAAATACTGGATATTCGAATATGCGACGTAAATTCACCAAATGCTCGCAGTTCCATCCAAGATGCATTTGAATGACATGTTCATTTCATTTAATTTTTTTTATTGTTAAAAAAAACAAATTCGTAACTAAGCATTAAACTTTTTTAAATACTTAGTTTTACTTGCGAAATACCTAATTTCAATTTTAAAATACTTGATTTGGTAAATGAGATACTCATAATGGGTATTAAAATAGTGGATATTCGAATATGCAATGTAAGTTCACCAAGTGCTCGCATTTCCATCCAAGATATGTTCATTTCATTTAATTATTTTTTTATTATTAAAAAAAAACAAATTCGCAACTAAACATTGAACTTTTTCAATTACTTAGTTTTACTTGCGATATACCTAATTTCAATTTTAAAATACTTGATTTGGTAAATGAGATACTCATAATGGGTATTAAAATAGTGGATATTCGAATATGCAATGTAAGTTCACCAAGTGCTCGCATTTCCATCCAAGATACATTTGGATGACATGTTCATTTCATTTTACCGTTTTTTTAATTGTTAAAAAAAACAAATTTGCAACTAAGTATTGAACTTTTTCAAGTACTTAGTTTTACTTGCGAAATACCTAATTTCAGTTTTAAAATACTTGATTTGATAAATGAGATACTCATAATGAGTATTAAAATACTGGATATTCGAATATGTAACATAAGTTCACCAAGTGCTCGCGTTTACATCCAAGATGCATTTGGATGATTTGTTCAAGGACTTTTCAGCAGCTACAAAGCTTTGAAAGAGAAAAAAGGCTTAGAGCGAATATTTGAAGATTTCCGGACAATGTTCTTCGAGAGAATAGCCCGTGATAGGAACGAGTAGCATAATCCGTGGATTTACAATTTACAGAGAAATATGAAGTCGNATACTTATTAGTAATTTTTTTCTTTATACTTATGAGTATTAATTTATAATATCATTAA
>NW_027343409.1:0-699 GCF_012295235.1 Primulina huaijiensis
GCAGCACTCTTTGCATCCTCAAAACGCCTCTGCAGCTCATCATTCTTAGAAGTCAGCATATAACACCTGGCTTTCAAGTCATGGTCACACCATTCCTTGTAAGTCTGCAATTCCTCAGGAGTGCAGTCAGTCGGAGCCTCAACAGGGGGCGACTCAGTAAGTGTATATGCTATCCTTTCCGAATTCAAGACGATTTTTAGGTTTCTTAGCCAAGTGAGGTAATTAGGTCCGGTTAACATGTGTTTGTCGAGTATTGCAGATATCGGATTGCAGATCGAAGACATTGTCAATTTGTACTGAAAAGTGAAAACAGATAAATGTTGATGACTATTTCAAAATATTTAGTAAGATATAAAGTATGGACTTTTACTTTATAAATATTCGCTCCCACTGTTTTGACATCTTTCACTACCCTCTAGTGAAAACGGGAAACTTATTTCCTCAGTAGGTACGTAAGGTCCAATTAGCGAATTATGATCCCGAATAATATCAGCCAATCACAATTCCTAAAAGGTAGTTTCCAATTGCATCTCCATGCAACCCTCTACGTAAACTTTTGTCTCACGTTTGATTAGGACCCAATAATATGACGTCGTTCATCTTCACGTGTCAAGCCTAACCCATCGATATTGAACCTTAATGGACGGTCACCACGAGTTCCCTCAATAATATGAGACGAAATCATGGGAGTTCCACGTA
>NW_027343410.1:0-566 GCF_012295235.1 Primulina huaijiensis
TTTGTTTCGCGTTTGGACAACGTTTCGAGGTGCTTTCGTACAAAATAAATCGATTTCTCACTTTCTTCCTCGAAGCTTCAGCAAAGGAAATGAAGAAATATGGCCAAAAACTCATCCTTGTCATTTTTATAATGTGTGCTACAGAGATATTTGCGCATATGCGCGAGTTAGTTCTGCCCGCGCGCACAGTTCTGCGCGGATGCGCGTCTTGTTCTGGCCAAAACGCTATTTTAGGTTCCGAATTAACAAAAGTGGTCAACATAAAAGTTGTCGCTCTATGTCTTGGCTTTAATTTGCCACCAACCTCACTCAATTTGGATATTGTATGCGAGAGTTATGCTCATTCGCCCAAAATGTGTCATTGCAGGAACTGCAACGCGCATGATACAATTTGGGGTGATTTTGCCCATATTTCCAAATGGATTTAGACAAAACTCAAAATATGAAAGTTTTAGTACTATGTCTTAACTTTCCAATGAAATTGACTTCATGTCATTTGGACCAATACTCAGGTAATTATTCTAAAAACCGTAACATGTGTCATTTTTCTGTTGCGGGTCAGCACA
>NW_027343411.1:0-254 GCF_012295235.1 Primulina huaijiensis
TCCTTAGAGTTCCATCTTTCTTTTTGACAAATAATAAAGGAGCACTCCATGGAGATGTACTAGGCCGGACATATTTCTTGTCCATGAGTTCTTGTAATTGAAGTTTTAATTCTTTTAACTCTGAAGGTGCCATTCGGTATGGAGTTTTGGATATGGGTTGTGCTCCAGGTATTAGATCAATGGAAAATTCTACGTCTCTCTGAGGAGGAAAAGTATTGATCTCTTCAGGAAAAACCTCTGAAAATTCTTGTACA
>NW_027343412.1:0-1197 GCF_012295235.1 Primulina huaijiensis
GTCCAGTCAGGTCAACCATCAAGACCTCCCATAACATTAATATCAGAAACACCTGCATCAATCACACCTAGTGAGTCTAAAGACTCAACACGTCACATTCTTGAAAACAAGTAATACGTATAAAACCACAAGAAACAGTGAAAAATACTTGTACTTAAAATATCGTTTTCATGAAAATGCATAAACTTCAAACATGAACATTTTCGTAAACCTTTTTATGATGCTTGAACTTTAAATAAAATATTTTCATAATGATGCATCAACTCTAAACATAAAAATTTTCATGACATGCAAACATAAACCTTAACTTTTCCCTTTTTCCTCAACATGACATAAAATAAAAACTTTTAACATGATCATAAACATTTTTCCTTTTTCTTTGTTGAATTTAGATCGTTAATTGTGACTTTCCACAAACCTCAAAAGTCGATGGATCCATCTTCATGAAACCGCAGTACTGGGCCGCGGAGGATACCAGCAACACTCTCACCGGTCAACTGGGCCCTGGCCTATCCTCATCGAATAGAAATACGATCGTCGGGGCGCCTTCTATGGCCTTTTCCCATAAATGGGCTCACTCTGGGTCCTTCTCCCCTCACGATATTCCCATTCTTACCTCAAACCTCATAACCTCAAATCCTCAATGGTGTAACGGGAAATACGATCGTCGGGCTCCCACTAGGACCATAACCCTCACGATATCTCCACATAACATCATTATAGTCACAATTACTTCACTTCCTTCAATGTTTTACATTTCCATCACTTTATAAAAATCACGCATAACGTAATTTTGTTTTTGAAACAAAGAATGCAACATGTCTTTTAAATATCTTCCTTAAATCATGAAAATCACATAGACATTTAAAAATCATAATTTAATCATGAAAATTTCATAAACATTTAAAAATAATCATTTTAACCTCAAAATATTTAAAATAACATTTTGACATATTAAATCATAAACATATAAAATTCCCTAAACATTTAAAATATTCTTTTAACATATAAAATCCCATAAATGTTTAAAATATCATTTTAACATATAAAATTCCATAATCATCCATAAATATAGAAAATAATCATATTAGCACATAAAACAGCATTCAGGGAACTGCCATGACGTTTACTAATTTCTATATGTAAAATGAACGTTTTACCATTGGACGTAAAATTTCCCGTTTTTTTTACATTTTC
>NW_027343413.1:0-2279 GCF_012295235.1 Primulina huaijiensis
AATCTGAAACTCCTTCTAATCGATCTAGAGATGTTAAATGCTTTATGTGTCAAGGGTTAGGTCATATTTCTAGTGAATGTTCTAATAAAAGGGTAATGATTCTAAATGACTATGGTGAGTATGAGTCTCATAGTGATGGTGATGAAGATGAGATGCCGGCGTTAGAGGATCCTGATGAGGGATATGAGGCGGTTGTAGGTGAAGCACTAGTGACTAGGCGTATCATGAGTGCCCAAGGCAAGGAGGAGGAGACTAAACAAAGGGAGAACTTGTACCATACTAGGTGTTTTGTAAACCAAAAAGTTTGCAATCTAATCATAGATGGGGGGAGTTGTACTAATGTGGCTAGTGTTGAAATGGTGGAGAAATTGGGGTTACCTACATTAAAGCACCCTCAACCATATAGGCTTCAATGGTTGAATGATTGTGCGGAAGTGAAGGTTAACAAACAAGTGCTAGTGCCTTTTTCTATTGGAAAATATGTGGATGAGGTCTTGTGTGATGTGGTACCGATGTAGGCTTGTCATATCTTGTTAGATAGACCGTGGTATTATGATAGGCGAGTGACACATGATGGGTACAAGAATAGGTATTCATTTGTATTGAAGAAGGAATCCATTGTATTACTTCCTTTGTCCCCAAAGCAAGTGTTGGAGGACCATTTGAAAAAAAAGAAGAGAGATGAGGCCGAAGAAAAGAGTGAACTAAAAAGTGAGATGGCCTTTGAGAATAAAAATGAAATGGCTNTTACCACCATTGAGGGGAATCGAGCACCAAATCGATTTCGTGCCTTGGAGTGCATTACCAAATCGTCCAGCTTATAGGAGCAACCCGGAGGAGACCAAGGAGCTTCAACGGCAGGTAAGTGAGTTGTTAGATAGGGCTTTTGTGCGTGAGTCCATGTCTCCTTGTGATGTACCTGTTTTGCTGGTTCCTAATAAGGATGGATCATGGCGTATGTGTGTAGATTGTAGGGCAATCAATAACATAACCATTAAGTATAGTCATCCCATACCTACACTAGATGATATGTTAGATGAATTGCATGGTGCAAGTGTCTTTAGTAAAATTGACTTGAAGAGCGGTTTCACCAAATTAGGATGAGGAAAGGTGATGAGTGGAAAACTGCTTTTAAAACCAAGTATGGGTTATATGAGTGGATGGTAATGCCATTTGGCCTAACTAACGCTCCTAGCACCTTTATGAGGTTAATGAATCATGTCTTGCGTGCACACATAAGAAAATTTGTTGTGGTTTACTTTGATGACATCCTTGTGTATAGTAAGAATCTAGAAGAGCATGTTAATCACTTGAGACTTGTACTAATCACACTAAGGGCTGAAAGTTTATATGCTAACCTTAAGAAGTGTGATTTTTGTACACACAAACTTGTCTTTCTTGGCTTTGTTGTAAGTTCACAAGGGATACAAGTTGATGAAGACAAGGTAAGTGCTATTCGGGATTGGCCAACGTCTACTACTGTTGGCCAAGTTCGAAATTTTCATGGTCTTGCAAGCTTTTATAGGAGTTTTGTAAAAGATTTTAGCACACTGGCAGCACCAATGACGGCGGTGATCAAGAAGAACTTCCCATTCCATTAGGGCGAGGAGCAAGAGAAGTCTTTTAGTCTTATTAAGCAAAAGTTAATTAATGCTCCTTTACTTCTTTTACCTGATTTTGCTAACACCTTTGAAATTGAATGTGATGCTTCAGGTGTAGGTATTGGTGGAGTCTTGATGCAAGGAGGTCGATCGGTGGCGTACTTTAGCGAGAAACTAAATGGAGCCGCCCTGAACTATCCCACATATGATAAGGAATTCTACGCTCTTGTGAGGACTCTAGAGACGTGGCAGCACTACTTGAGGCCTAAGGAGTTTGTGACTCATACGGATCATGAATCCCTAAAGCACCTTAAGGGGCAACAAAAGCTGAACAAACTGCATGTTAAGTGGGTGGCATTCATTGAAACGTTCCCATACATCATCAAGTACAAACAAGGTAAGGAAAATGTAGTGGCCGACGCACTATCACGGAGATACGTACTAATCTCTACCTTGGAGTCTAAAATTTTGGGGTTTGAGCATGTGAAAGAATTATATGTACTAGACGAGGATTTTAAGGAAGTATTTGAAATTTGTATGCATGGTCCACATGAAAAATTCTATTTGCATAATGGTTTCTTGTTTAGAGAAGATAGGTTGTGCATTCCTAAATCATCCATTCGTGAATTATTCGTTAGGAAGGCACATGGGGGTGGTTTGATGGGACACTTTGGTGTG
>NW_027343414.1:0-496 GCF_012295235.1 Primulina huaijiensis
GGCGCTGTATGTGCCTCTGTCAAGACGTCTCACCGAATATCATCATCAGCAGGAATGCAAATACGGCCTCTAAACGTCACCAAACCATCTCTATTCGTCGCGAACTCTGAATTACCTCTCTCCTCTGCTCTAGCTCTCAACTCTAACAACTGAACATCAATAGCTTGCTCTCTACGGATCCTGTCCGTCAATGTAGCCCTAATAACCAACGCTGAAAAACGAGCAATGGTTCCAGGAACCACCAAAGCCATCTCCTCTCGTTGCAAATCTAACAACAACGGCTGCTGAATCATAGAACTTAAAGAAGAACTCGACTTACGGCTCAATGCATCCGCTACAACATTCGCCTTCCCTGGGTGGTAACTAATAGTCACATCATAGTCTTTGACTAGCTCTAACCACCGTCTTTGTCACATATTAAGTTCTTTTTGTGAAAACAAATACTTTAAAATCTTGTGGTCTGTGAAAATTTCACACTTTTCGCCATACAAATAAT
>NW_027343415.1:0-372 GCF_012295235.1 Primulina huaijiensis
TGGTTTGAATTTAAAAGGGATATGAGAATGGTTTCTTGTTTATGTCCGAAGAACAATTTCCACACCTTTTGTATTTTGTGTTTATGGGACATTTGTGTTTGGATTTTGGAGTTATGGTCTTCATCAGATTTTTAGATAATCAAGTTAGCTTCGATTTGGTTCAAGAATAACTCAATTCCATGAAGAATTGAAAGAGATATGCTATATTTACTAAACCTGGTCTAGAATCCCGAGTTTGTGTCCATGGCTTATGTTTATTCGAATTCTGGTATTAATCAGTTGGGATTCCGAATTTAGTGTTCAAATACAAGTTATAGAACATTGTCCTGTCTTCGAAATGATATAAAATGGGCTTGATTCCATTGAGTATTG
>NW_027343416.1:0-512 GCF_012295235.1 Primulina huaijiensis
TACTAGTGAGCAGCAAACTAAATAAAGACAAGCAGCGCTGATGACAACATGCTGAGGAAGACAAAATGATAACTGCAAGATCAAAACATAAACCATGCAGAAACTAGCATCCCATAGCTATCATCCTGGAGAGTCCAACAATGTAGATCACCGAGCAAAATATAGATCACAATCCCGCAAGAGCAAAAGATAACCATCATCTGAATCAAAAGAGCAGAGAGATTGATCCCATGAAGTAGGGGCTGGCAAACATAGCATAAAAAGAAGAGGATCCTTGTGAAAGCACCCCTTGAATCCACCATGACATCCAGCAAACACCTCTACAATAACTGATATGGCGGCCAAGGAGAAACAGTAGTAAACGTCCGCCAAGAACCATGAATGGGCCAAATGAAATCAGCAACAGAAATAATGCAGAAACCCATTCGGAACAAACAAGAATAAACACATAATGTGCAAGTGTCTGGACCCACTTGCACAGACCATATGGAAGTGAAAAACAACCTCCAAGT
>NW_027343417.1:0-620 GCF_012295235.1 Primulina huaijiensis
ACGTACCGCCACCACGATTGGGAGAGTAGGTGGGAGACTTGTTATATCTTATTCACACCGGGATCCCTACATTTAGATATGAATCGAGTCAAGAATAAGAGTCGAAGATGTGTTATCTGTATTCATCAATGTGTCATAATTACTGATTCATGTATTATGATTTCGTATTTACTTGCATGACATGCATGGATACATGTTTTATACTGGGATTTGTTCTCACCGGAGTATCCTGCTGTTGTTGTGTCTGACAACAAGTGGGACAAGATCAGGGTCACGCAGAGGATGAGAGATCGAGGTTAGAGTGGTGATTACGGGCATAGCAGAGGAACTAGTAGTGTTTACCATTGATATATAATGTGTAATAAACTCTAGTTGTACGATTTAATTGAACAAGACGTGTATCTACTTTTGTTAAAATAAAATAAAGATGTCGTTGTGTATGATTTATATACGATCGTTTTTTATATTAAAAGCAAAATTTTGACCCACAATTTCTAGCAAAGATCCAATTAATCCCAAAGAAAATTGAGTCAGAGCCCGGGTCCCCACAACGTGGATCATCCATTCCGCACCGTCTATATTTCTCACGAAGGGGCTTAAACTCCTTATCCCACATTTTA
>NW_027343418.1:0-609 GCF_012295235.1 Primulina huaijiensis
TGTCCAATACTGAATATAAATTCCGGCCCTTAGCTTCGTCTCTAGATCTCCACTTTTGCAACTGCTCATCAGTAGACTGCTTGTCACGAATTCTGTCTCTCAAAGTAGGCTGTACTGTTAATGTGGCAAGATTAGGGGCCTCGCCCCTAGCATACACTGTAAGCTCAAACCGCTGTATCTCGGACTGCAACGGTCTTTGGAGTGATAAATGTCTGATAACTGATGCTTTTCTACTCAATGCGTCTGCCACTACATTAGCTTTCCCCGGATGGTAGCTAATGTCACAATCATAGTCCTTTACCAATTCGAGCCATCTGCGCTGTCTCATATTCAACTCCTTTTGGGTGAAGAAGTATTTCAAACTCTTATGATCGGTGAATATCTTACATTTCTCCCCATAAAGGTAGTGTCTCCAAATTTTTAGTGCAAAGACTACTGCTGCAAGCTCAAGATCGTGTGTAGGGTAGTTTTTCTCGTGACTCTTCAACTGTCTCGACGCATAGGCTATAACTCGGTCATTTTGCTTCAGAACTGCGCCCAAACCAAGTCTAGAAGCGTCGGTAAAAAGAACATACTCCCCTTGCCCCGATGGCATAGATAGCAGTGGTG
>NW_027343419.1:0-430 GCF_012295235.1 Primulina huaijiensis
ATACAAACCGAATGCTAAAGTCATAAGTCCATGCATGACTGGAACGCTGATATAAGAGATAATCAAGAGAGAATACCCATAGCCAGCAATGGACGCAGGAAAAGTATAGAACAGAATCCACATGACAAGAAGCGAAAGGCCGCAAAGGAGAGATAGTGGATGACCCATCAAATAGGCCAGGAGACAAGGAGAAGCCATGCATCTCTGACCCAGCTCAACATCCAAAGTGAAACCCGCTAGTCAGCTGGAGCAAAAAGAGAGCATCCAGAGCACCGGAAGTAAGGCAGGTATCCGAAAGCATCCAATGAAATAACACACCCATAGCCAGCAATGTACGCAGCAAAAAGAATAGAACAGAATCCACATCACGAGAATCCAAAGGCCGAAAGGGGAGATAAGGGCTGGCGCATCTCGACTCCAAGAGTGAACT